>NC_091321.1:32867514-32990014 GCF_038502225.1 Cherax quadricarinatus | reverse complement strand
AGATGCTGAAAAAAGTGAATATAAGTGGGTTGTTGTGACTTTCTGATGAAATTAGATAAAACGAGAAATAATTGTGGGGTGTGGGTGATGTGGGTTGTGGGGGTTGTGGGATGTGGGTGTTGTTGTCGAACTAGAGATACCGAAAAAGTGGTTATAAGTTGTGGGTAGTTGTTGTGACTTTTTCTGATGAAATTAGTTAAAACGAGAAAAAATTGTGGTGTGTGGGTGTTGTGGGGTGTGGGTGTTGTGGGATGTGGGTGTTGTGGGTTGTGGGTGTTGTCGAACTAGAGATGCTGAAGAGTGGTTATAAGTTGTGGGTTGTTGTGCCTTTTTCTGATAAAATTAGTTAAAACGAGAAAAAAAAATGTGGGTTGTGGGTGTTGTGGGATGTGGGTGTTGTGGGATGTGGGTGTTGTGGATTGTGGGCGTTGTTGTCGAACTAGAGATACCGAAAAAGTGGTTATAAGTTGTGGGTTGTTGTTGTGACTTTTTCTGATGAAATTAGTTAAAACGAGAAAAAAAATGTGGGTTGTGGGTGTTGTGGGATGTGGGTGTTGTGGGTTGTGGGTGTTGTTGTCGAGCTAGAGATGCTAAAAAATGATTATAAGTTGTGGGTTGATGTTGTGACTTTTTCTGATGAAATTAGTTAAAACGAGAAAAATTGTGGGGTGTGGGTGATGTGGGTTGTGGGGTGTTGTGGGATGTGGGTGTTGTGGGTTGTGGGTGATGTGGGTTGTGAGTGTTCGTGTGTGTTTGGATTGTGTTCATGTTTTTTTGCGTTCATGTTATATCTTAGTTGGAGGTGAGTGGGATCGTCTTGGTTATAGTGATTTTGAGAGGATTTGTGTGAAAATGGGTGTTAGTCTGTGATGTTGTTCTTAGTTTATGGTGATTTTGGTGGTGTTTTGACTGTATTCAGTGGTGTGTTAGTAGTACTCAAATGGTGTTTTGGAAGTGTTTCAGTGTTGTTTGGAAATGTTCAAAGGTGTTTTTGAAGGTGTTCAAATGATGTGCAAGAGTATTTATGAAGGTGTTCTGGGAGTATTCAGTGGTGATTTGGGGGTATTCAAATGATGTTTTTGGAGTATTCAAAATGATATTTTCGAAGTGTTTCAGTGTTGTTTGGAAATGTTCAAAGGTATTTTTGTGAGTATTCAAATGATTTATGAGAGTGTTTTGAAGGTGTTCAAAGTGAGGTGTGTGTGCGTATTAACTTCGTAATATGTAAAATTGTGACTAGTGAATTTATCGAAAAGTGGTTGTAAGTGTTGTGGTGACTTTTTCTGATGAAATAGTTAAAACGAGAAAAATTGTGGGTTATGAGTGAAAATTGTGAGGTGTTGGTGGGAGTGTGAGGGTTTGGGAGGGTGGGGAGAAGGAGAGAGAGAGAAGGTTACTTCGTGGGGAGTGACATGAGATGAAATAGTTAAAACGAGAAAAAAATGTCTAGACTTGTGTTGTATTTTGTAAAGAAATTGTGGATTGTTGTGGGTATTAACGAAAAAAAAATGTGAAATTATTTGGGTTATCCTGGGTTAAGAGTGAAAAATGTGTAGGGGGAAGTCGACAAGATTCAACCTGTGTGCGGGGTCATCACGTGACGTCACTGACATAGGGGGAAGTCGACAAGATTCAGCTTGTATGTGTGAGGTCATCACGTGACGTCACTGACCGCCGAGTAAACACAGGTGGGGTGACGTCACACTTGTTTAGACCTGTAGTAAGAGAGAGTACCATACCCCATAGGAGGAGTTCATTTGAATGCTTACCCTGAGAGGAGGGGAATCCAAAAACTTGATCCGAGGAGATGGAGACTTTGATTTCGAGAAAAATTTGATCCGAGGAATTGGAGTCTTTGTATTATCGAGAAAACCTTGATCCAAGGAGATAGAGTCTTTGTATTATCGAGAAAAATTTGTTCCGAGGAATTGAAGCAGGGAATTTGGGATGCATGTGGGAGTCCATTTTGAATGCTTACCCCCCAGAGGGAGGAACCTCAAAAATTTGATCCGAAGAGATGGAGATCATAAGAAAATGAAAAAAATCGGAAAAAAATTCGGGGAATGGGGGTGGGATGGGGGTGAAAGTGGGAGGGGGGAACCTCAAAAATTTGATCCGAGGAGATGGAGATCATAAGAAAATGAAATTCAAAAAAAATTTGAAAAAATCGGAAAAAAATTCGGGGAGCGGGAGCGATCTGGACGACGCTGCAGAAGGCGCAGCAGAAGGCACGAGCGGGCGCGACGGACGGGCGCGAGGGGCGCGGGCGGGAGCGAGGGGCGCGAGCGGGCACGACGGCCGGGCACGAGGGGCACGGGTGGGCGCGAGGGGCGGGCGTGGGGGGCGTGGGTGGGGGGCGTAGGTGGGGGGAGTGGGTGGGGGGCGCGGGTGGGGGGTCGTGGGTGGGGTCATGGGTGGGGTCATGGGTGGGGTCGTGGGTGGGGTCGTGGGTGGGGGTCGTGGGTGGGGTCAAGGTCATTAGCATATAGGTGTGAAAAAGGTCATTAGCATATAGGTGTGAAAAAGGTCATTAGCATATGTGTGTGAAAAGGAGCTACTCAGAGGAGGGACCGCTCAGAGGTATGAGCCATACTGTGGGAGCCACTCTGCCGCATGAGCCACTGAGAAAAGGAGCCACTCAGAGGTATGAGCCATACAGAAGAAATCAGTACTACTCATATATATATATATATATATATATATATATATATATATATATATATATATATATATGTGTGTGTGTGTGTGTGTGTGTGTGTGTGTGTGTGTGTGTGTGTGTGTGTGTGTGTGTGTGTGTGTGTGTGTGTGTGTGCGCACGTTTCTTTTTCTCTTTTTTGGTATATGCTTACAAAAGGGGTTACTAGCCCATTGCTCCCGGCATTTTAGTCGCCTCATACGACACGCATGGCTTACGGTTTAAAGATTCTTTTCCACTTCCCCATGGACAATAGAGGAAATAAAGAAGAACAAGAACTATTAGGAAAAAGAAGAAAAACCTAAATGTGTGTATGTATATATATGCATGTACATGCCTGTGTAGTGTGACCTATGTGTAAGTAGGAGTAGCAAGATATCCCTGTTATCCAGCAATCCTACCATCATGTAAAACAGTTACAGGTTTCTGTTTCACAGTCATCTGGCAGGACGGTAGTATCTCCCTGGGTGGTTGCTGTCTTCCGACCCTCTAGAAAGACAATGATGGAGTGAATGAGTTTTTTTTTTCGGGCCACCCTGCCTTGGTGGGAATCGGCAGATGTGTTAATAAAAAATAATACAATGTGTGTGTGTGTGTGTGTACTCGCCTAGTTGAGGTTGTAGGGGTCGAGTCCAAGCTCCTGGCCCCGCCTCTTCACTGGTCGCTACTAGGTCACTCCCCCTGAACCGTGAGCTTTATCATACCTCTGCTTAAAGCTATGTATGGATCCTGCCTCCACTATATCGATTCCCAAACTATTCCACTTCCTGACTACTCTGTGGCTGAAGAAATACTTCCTAACATCCCTGTGATTCAGCTGTGTCTTCAACTTCCAACTATGTCCCCTTGTTGCTGTGTCCCATCTCTGGAACATCCTGTCTTTGTTCACCTTGTCAATTCCTCTCAGTATTTTGTATGTCGTTATCATGTCCCCCCTATCTCTCCTGTCCTCCAGTGTCGCCAGGTTGATTTCCCTTAACCTCTCCTCATAGGACATACCTCTTAGCTCTGGGACTAGTCTTGTTGCAAACCTTTGCACTTTCTCTAGTTTCTTTACGTGCTTGGCTAGGTGCGGGTTCCAAACTGGTGCCGCATACTCCAATATGGGCCTAACGTACACGGTGTATAGGGTCCTGAACGATTCCTTATTAAGATGTCGGAATGCTGTTCTGAGGTTTGCTAGGCGCCCATATGCTGCAGCAGCTATTTGGTTGATGTGCGCCTCAGGAGATGTGCCTGGAGTTATACTCACCCCAAGATATTTTTCCTTGAGTGAGGATTGTAGTCTCTGGCCCCCCTAGACTGTACTCCGTCTGCGGTCTTCTTTGCCCATCCCCAATCTTCATGACTTTGCACTTGGTGGGGTTGAACTCCAGGAGCCAATTGCTGGACCAGGTCTGCAGCCTGTCCAGATCCCTTTGTAGTTCTGCCTGGTCTTCGATCGAATGAATTCTTCTCAACTTCACGTCATCTGCAAACAGGGACACTTCGGAGTCTATTCCTTCCGTCATGTCGTTCACAAATACCAGAAACAGCACTGGTCCTAGGACTGACCCCTGTGGGACCCCGCTGGTCATAGGTGCCCACTCTGACACCTCGCCACGTACCATGACTCGCTGCTGTCTTCCTGACAAGTATTCCCTGATCCATTGTAGTGCCTTCCCTGTTATCCCTGCTTGGTCCTCCAGTTTTTGCACTAATCTCTTGTGTGGAACTGTGCCAAACGCCTTCTTGCAGTCCAAGAAAATGCAATCCACCCACCTCTCTCTCTCTTGTCTTACTGCTGTCACCATGTCATAGAACTCAAGTAGTTGTGACACAGGATTTCCCATCCCTGAAACCATGTTGGCTGCTGTTGATGAGATCATTCCTTTCTAAGTGTTCCACCACTCTTCTGATAATCTTCTCCATGACTTTGCATACTATACATGTCAGTGACACTAGTCTGTAGTTTAGTGTGTGTGTGTGTGTGTGTGTGTGTGTGTGTGTGTGTGTGTGTGTGTGTGTGTGTGTGTGTGTGTGTGTGTGTGTGTGTTTGTGTGTGTGTGTGTGTGTGAGTGTGTGTGTGTGTGTGTGTGTGTGTGTGTGTGTGTGTGTGTGTGCTTATATGTGCGCTTTTTAACCGAGTTGTATTTATGGGAGTTGGGGGATGGAATACTCAGCTCCTGGCTCCTCCTCATAGACTACCTTGATCGGTATTACTGAGTTCTGGCCTCTTGGACCTTATCATCATTTCTACTCCTGAAGCTGTGTATTGATCTTGCCTCTGCCACAGTCTCATCCAAGCCACCACTTTTCGTCCTCACTGACAATAAATACGTCCTCGCATCCCTTTTGACTCATCTGCGTCTTCTCTCCCACCTGTGTTCCCACGATCCTGGTCCTCTAAATTCACTGTCTTTATCTACCCATTCCTTTTTCCCTAAGATTTGAATGTAATAATCATGTCTCTCCTTGTTCGTCTCTGCGCCAGGTTTATAAGGTTCATCCAATCTCTTCTCATAGTACATTCCTTTCAATTTTGGTATTAACCTGGTAGTTAAACTTTGGACATTTCCGAGCTTGTTCGTGCACTTGGTCAAGTGTGGGCGTCATGTCAGTACTGTATACATAGTGAATACGCAAACATACCTGTGTACAAGGTTCCGAAAGTTTAGACATACCAGGCAAACCAGACACACGGTAATGTTAGGAATCCTACGAATCCAAGATATTTTTAACTGTTTTAGTAAATTATCAAACTTTTATATGCTCTAATTAATATTACTGGATACAATCTTGTTTGTAAGATTCTTCCGCCAGTAAAGAATGAAGCCTTTCAAACGAGGTATTCTTACACAAATAACCCGCACATAAAAGAGAGAAGCTTACGACGACGCTTCGGTCCGACTTGGACCATTGACAAAGTGTGACTTTGTCAATGGTCCAAGTCGGACCGAGGCGTCGTCGTAAGCTTCTCTCTTTTATGTGCGGGTTATTTGGGTATCGTTCCAGTCACGGTATTGTGCCTTTTTGTTATTTATTGAGGTATTCTTAATTATACCCAACTTGATTTAACGGGGAAAAAATCCACCTATTTTACACCAAACATTGTCTGGTACCCACCCATACCCTTTAGTGCCCCCTGAGCGCCCTGGTGTAAGCGGGATACACCAGCATTCTGGAAAATGGCAGAAAATACTGACAAGTTGAAGATTAAAACACATGTGCTAAAGTTGGGTATCTTTGTTATTGAAACGTTTCGCCCACATAGTAGGGCAACAGTATTAATAAAATAATGTAATCAGTCCATGAACCTCGGAGAAAAAGAATTTGAGGTGATCAGTCCCTCGGCATCCAGGCTGAGGCATCTTATCTTTATTTCACTGCTATTAGACCGACGAAGCCTACGGCGTAGGCGAAACGTTTCATCAGTAAAGGCATCCAAGTGTTGTCCATGTGTCTTAGTCTTCAGCTAAATTTAGGCTGAAGTTAAGCAGATGATGTTCTGAAAAATTATGGCACCCATTCCAAGAATTTTGAAATGGGCAATTTAAAAATGATCATGGAGCACCTGCACATGATAACAGCTGCAATAACTGGTTACAGTGCACTAGCGTTGAAAATTTGAAGCCGATCGGATGAGGCCTTCTTGAGTTGTCAACGAAATAAGAACAAAACTTTGGAGAAAGAAAGCGAAAAATCTGGTATCCATCTTCAGGGATACTAAATTGTATTCGATAAATATCGCTGGTGATCCTAATTACCACTTCTGACGAAAAATTAGACACATGTTCCTCGTTTCGCTCTCCACTGGATGGCGAAACATCTACAAATAAAGATACCTAGATGTTACACATGTGTCTCATTCTTCATCTTATCGGTATTGAATACTGTACATGTACAATACTTGTGACGATATTACAAGTTGTCTTTATTGCCAGACTAATTATCATTATCACTATTGTTTCTCTTTTTATGGCAATTTTCTTGCCACGTAAACGACTGGGATAATACGTCAGTGTGATGTTCCCGCTAACGTTAAGTGTTAAGTAATAGAAGTGTTAAGTATAAGGAATGATGTATAAAGTAATTCCAGCCACATAGTAAGTGTCAAGTATTAAGGTATCCCGCGAGGCCCAGACGCTGGTCACGGACCAGCTAGCGTGGCAAGCACGGCCTCGGTGGAGTCTTCCTACCCGGCGGACCTATAATTGCATTTCGCCCGTTATTTCCTGTGTGATACGATTCCTAAATTGTACAAGATGTTGTCGACCAGCTCAAGGTAAGGGGGAAGAGGGGGTGAAGGGAGGGGATGAAGAAGAGGGGAAGGGGAGGAGGTAGAAAAAGGGAGGAAGGGGAGAAAGTACTGAAGGGAAAAATGGAATGAAAAGGAAAGGGAATATGAGGAAATTAGAGGGGGAGGGAGGAAGGAATGAAGGGAAAAGCAAAAACATATGAAAATACAAATGCAAATTAGAAGAAGGGAAGAAACTGAATAAAAAATGATGGTGCCACTACAGACCGAACATACGAAGGGAAGAGAGAAAGATACAGCAAAGGGAGGGTGAAAGAGAAACACGAAAAGACAGGAAGCAGAGGTATCTTCAGAGCCACAATGATCTGACTCCTTCTTCTCTGAATCCTTTACATAGTGTGAATTAGACTTCATTGAAATATTCAGTACATCCACACAAATGTTTGGTTGTTGTTTTTCTACATGAGTTTGTGTCATGTTACAAAGCTGACTAGCATAGTTATTTTAACATTCCTAATTAAAAACTTTCAGTAATAATTAGAGGAAAGTGCTTACTTATACATTAAAAAAATTATCATACACTGTATGCGTAAAATAAAGCAACATTATTAAGAAGTTTATATATATATATATATATATATATATATATATATATATATATATATATATATATATATATATATATATATATATATATATATATATATATATATACCTAATGCGAATGATAAGAGATGATTCTGGATGTTATTAATGAAAAGAAGCTGGATATCCTGGCTCTAAGTGAAACAAAGATGAAGGGGGGTAAGAGTTTCAGTGGGGAGATTAGGTCAAGGGTTTCTAATAGAGTTAGAGCCAGGGAAGGAAAAGAAGGAATACAAATGTATAAATTCAAGGATTATGTAGAGAAAATAAGGGTTGGATATGAAAAGTGGGTTATAGTAAGTGTTTATGCACCTGGAGAAGAGAGAGATGTAAAGGGTAGAGAGATTTTGGAAAATGTTGAGTGCTTGGTGAGTTTAGAACCAAATGATAGAGTACTTGTGGAAGGGGATCTCAATGTTAAAGTGGGTAAAAATGTTGTAGGTAAAAAAGTAGTAGGTAAATTTGGGGTGCCAGGGGTAAATGAAAATGGGGAGCCTTTAAATGAACTATGTGTATAAAGACGTTTGGTAATAAGTAATACATATTTTATGAAAAAAGAGGATAAATAAGCATACAAGTTATGATAGTGCATAATGAAAGTAGTTTTTTTAGAATATTTATTGGTGAATATAAGGTTGATGGGTAGGCCTCAGGATGTACATGTTTATAAAGGGACAATTGATATATCAGATCATCTAGTTGTAGCTACAGTTAGAGGTAAATGGAACAAAGGGAAAATGGCAACAATAAGAGAGATGTGAAGGTTTGTAAACTAAGGGAAGAGGAAGTTCGGGTGAGATATAAGCAACTATTGGCAGAAAGGCGGGATAGTGCAAGTATGAGTAGTGGGGGGGGAGGTTTGAAGAGGGTTGGGATAGTTCTAAAAATGCAGTATTAGAATGTGGAGCAGAAGTTTGTGGTTATAGGAGGGTGGGTGCAGGAGGAAAGAGGAGTGATTGGTGGAATGATGAAGTAAAGGGTGTGATTAAAGGGAAAAAGGTAGCTTATGACTGGTTTTTACAAAGCAGAAGTGATGTAAGAAGGGCAGAGTAAAAGGAGAGTAAAAGAAAGGTGAAGAGTGGCGAGAGAGTGCAATAGGAGAGCAAATGATAGAGTGGGAGAGGCACTGTCAAGAAATTTTGCTGAGAATAAGAAAATATTTTGGAGTGAGATAAACAAGTTAAGAAAGCCTAGGGAACGTATGTATTTGTCAGTTAAAAGCAGAGTAGGGGAATTAGTAGATGGGGAGCTTAAGGTATTGGGTAGATGGCAGGAATATTTTGAGGAAATTTTAAATGTCGATGAAGAAAGGGAGGCAGCAATTTTATACACTGGCCAGGGAGGTATAACATCTTTTAGGAGTAAAGAAGAGCAAAATGTGAGTGTGGATGAGGTGCTTGAGGCATTACATAGAATGAAAGGGGGTAAAGCAACTGGAACTGACGGATCATGACAGAAATATTAAAAGCAGAGGGTGATATAGTGTTGGAGTGGCCGGTATTTTTGTTTAATAAATGTATTAAAGAGGGGAAGGTACCTGGGGATTGGCAGAGAGCGCGTATAGTTCCTGTATATATATGGAAGAGGGACAAAAGAGATTGTAAAGTGTACGGTAGGGTTATTATTGAAAGAATTAGAGGGAAGACAGAATGCAGGATTGCGGATGAGCAAGGAGGTTTCAGAGTGGGTAGGGGATGTGTAGATCAAGTGTTTACATTGAAGCATATATATGAACAGTATTTAGATAAAGGTAGAGAAGCTTTCATTGCATTTATGGATTTAGAAAAGGCATATGATAGAGTGGATAGGGGAGCAATGTGGCAGATGTTGCAAGTATATGGAATAGGTAATAAGTTACTAAATGTTGTAAAGAGTTTTTATGAGGATAGTGAGGCTCAGGTTAGGGTGTGTAGAAGAGAGGGAGACTACTTCCCAGTAAAAGTAGGTCTTAGACAGGGATGTGTAATGTCACCATGGTTGTTTAACATATTTGTAGATGGGGTAGTAAATGAAGTAATTGCTAGGATGTTTGGGAGAGGGGTGGGATTAAATGATGGGGAATCTAATACAAAATGGGAGTTGACACAGTTACTTTATGCTGATGATGCTGTGCATTTGGGGGATTTTAAAGAAAAGTTACAAAGGTTAGTGGACGAGTTTGGGAGAATGTGTAAAGGAAGAAAGTTGAAAGTGAGCATAGATAAAAGTAAGGTGATGAGGGTATCAAACGATTTAGATAAAGAAAAATTGGATATCACATTGGAGAGAGGGAGTATGGAAGATGTGAATGTTGTCAGGCATCTGGGAGTTGACTTGTCAGCGGATAGGTTTATGAATGATGAGGTTAACCATATTACTGATGAAGAAAAAAGGTGAGTGGTGCGTTGAGGTATCTGTGGAGACAAAAAACGTTATCAATGAAGACAAAGGAGGGAATGTACGAGAGAATAGTGGTACCAACACTCTTATATGGGCGAAAGCATGGGTTGTTAATGCTGCGGGGAGGAGGCTGCTGGAGGCAATGGAGATGTCGTGATTAAGGGTAATTTGTGATGTAAATATTATGTAGAGAATTCTCAGTGTGGAAATTAGGAAGTGTGGAGTTACTAAAACTATTAGTCAGAGGGCTGAAGAGGGACTGTTGAGATGGTTTGGTCATTTAGATAGAATGGAACAAAGTAGAATGACTTGGAGAGTGTATAAATCTGTAGGGAAAGGAAGGTGAGGTAGGGGTAGTCCCCGATAAGGTTGGAGAAAAGGAGGGGGGTAAAGAAGGTTTCGTGGGTGAGGGGCTTGGACTTCCAGCAAGGGTGCGTGAGCGTGTCAGATAGGAGTGAATGAAGAAGAATGGTTTTTGGGACCTGACGAGCTGTTGGAGTGTGAGCAGGGTAATATTTTGTGAAGGAATTCAGGGAAACTGGTTAGCCAAACTTGAGTCCTGGAAATGGGAAGTACGATGCCTGCACTTTAAAGGAGGGGTTTGGGATATTGGCAGTTTGGAGGGATATCTAAGCTGTCGTATCTGACAACCTCTTCAAAGGCAGTGATTATGTATGAGTGATGGTGAAAATGTTGAATGCTGATGAAAGTTTTCTCTTTCTTTTTGGGTCACACTGCCACGGTGGGAATCGGTCGACGTGTCAAATATATATATATATATATATATATATATATATATATATATATATATATATATATATATATATATATATATATATATATATATATATAACAAGTCGGCCGTCTCCCACCGAGGCAGGGTGACCCAAAAAGAAAGAAAATACTTTCATCATCATTCAACACTTTCACCTCACTCACACATAATCACTGTTTTTGCAGAGGTGCTCAGAACACTAGAGTTTAGAAGCATATATGCATAAAGATACACAACATATCCCTCCAAACTGCCAATATTCCAAACCCCTCCTTTAGAGTGCAGGCATTGTACTTCCCATTTCCAGGACTCAAGTCCGGCTATATAGAAATAACCTGTTTCCCTGAATCCCTTCACTAAATATTACCCTGTTCACACTCCAACAGATCGTCAGGTCCCAAATACCATTCGTCTCCTCACTCCTATCGAACACGCTCATGCACGCCTGCAGGAAGTCCAAGCCCCTCGCCCACAAAACCTCCCTTACCCCATTCTTCCAACCTTTTCGAGGACGACCCCTACCCCGCCTTCCTTTCGCTAGATTTAATGCTCTCCATGTCATTCTACTTTGATCCATTCTCTTTAAATGACCAAACCACCTCAATAACCCCTCTTCAGCCCTCTGACTAATACTTTTATTAACTCCACACCTTCTCCTAATTTCCACACTCCGAATTTTCTGCATAATATTTACACCACACATTGCCCTTAGACAGAACATCTCCACTGCCTCCAACCGCCTCCTCGCTGCTGCATTCACAACCCAAGCTTCACACCCATATAAGAGTGTTGGTACTACTATACTTTCATATATATATATATATATATATATATATATATATATATATATATATATATATATATATATATATATATATATATATATATATATATATATATTGGCGGCTTTAATATGAAGCTCTGGGACCTAATGCAAACTGTACTTAGGAAAAAAAATCAATATATTTGAAAAGGTCGTTATTTTGATCTCCACGTGATAGTTCAGCAGCAATTGAAATGCAAAGAGAACATATATTCTGGAGTGAAATACTTTGTAATTTTCGAATATCAAAAGAGAGTGAGGTGGTTTATCCGAGATTTTATATAAGATGAGGTGCTGAATGTATTGTCTTCGGTCGTATTTTGAATCCAAGTTCTGCACTCATGAACCATGATAAAAATTAAAACTGAAAATAGGGGTCAATGAGTGCTGATTCAATATTTGCTAAATTTGTTGTTGCCTGGTGTTTTTATGTATGACTGTTTCCTTTCCAGTTGGCTGTATGATATTTCATGTGTTGGAATACAGCTGAATTTTCTTTTGTGTATGTGACGATTTGATGCATTGACTCTTACTGTCTGGCCAATGATTTGTTATTCCATGAAAGGAGATTTATTTAGACCCCCCTAGCGTGACCGAGGAGACTGAATTGTTTTGTATAAGCTGTTGCTAAGTTTGTTTGGATAAAACTGGGAATGTTGATTGTCTTCTGGAGTCTCTTCCGTACGACTTGATTGAAGGGTGTTCAGAGTTGGTCATTGTAGGTCTTGTTTTAAGAGAGGCCAATTTGTAGCATTATTTGTTAGCTAGGTTCATACTTTCCTAAATGTTTCAGGGAATCCTTGTTTTAGATGATTCTTGATGATGACCACCAGTTGATCGATTGAGAGATTATTGATTTTGAAGCCTCTAAGAAAAAAGTTGGTTACCATGGTTTGACTTGCATAGAGTGGTTACTGAAGAAAATAACGTAGCTGGCTGTGTGGGGGTTTGCACGAACGGATAATATACGTTGGTTGTAGATCAATGGTTCAGAGAACCGACAAGTTGATAAATTAGACATATGTGCAACTCTTGGGTATCTTTATTGATCTACAAACCTGTCAGACACTGCAACATCTTGGGATCTTAATACTTGGGAATTCTTCACTTGCCTAACCCTTGGGCACGACCTACTTCCACATTGAACAAATGTGACACCACCTACGACTGTTGCACCTCTCCTACCTACGGTTTGTAAGCTCCTTCTCCGCCCATATGCCGTATTCTATTCAAGATTGATGGACTGACCACATCGACTAAAGGCTGAAGGACTGATTACCTCATTCTCCTCCTGTTCTTCAAGATTCTCCTTTGTATGGACTGATGAAGCCACTGTGTGGCGAAACGTTTCCTCAATAAAGATACCCAAGAGTTGCACATGTGTCTAATTTATCATATACGTTGGTTGTTTACTCTGGTGACGAACATATCCAAAAAGGGTATTTCACTATTGAATTTCCATTCTTCGTTGAACTCTATTGATGAGGCAAATTAATTTTCTGAAAGATATCGAAGAGGCCTTCAAAGTTGATCCATGAGGCTTTATATATGTTTTAACAGAAACGAATATGCAATATATATTTATAAAAATGTATTCATTATACTCACATTACCCGAGCCTAATCAGATAAAATTAAATGCAATAGTAATTAAACGAGCAATATGTAACTGTTAATACGTGTACAGGTCAAAGGCCCTAATCCCTTATACCTCAATCTGTTTATTAAAAAAATCAGCTTTTAAAAGCTCTTTAAAAAATTGTTACTCATAAAATGTTACATTAATCATCATTTTCATCAGCATTATCATCATAATCTATCATTTCGTCTTTCTTCCCACGTTCATGGGCTGGGGGGGGGGGGAGATTTATGTCTTCAAGTGCAGGAAAAACTATTGAAAATATTAATGATTAGGTCGATTTTTTTCCCAAATATTACCTCGAATTTTTCAATATTATTTATCAGCACTGTATAGCATTACAAGAATAAAGATACACGTGTTAATATAAGAACATAAGAAAGAAGGAACACTTCAACAGGCCTACTGACCCATGCGGAGCAGGTCCATGTCCTCCCCCGGGATTATCCCAATAACCCACCCCCCCCGGATTAGCCCTATGACCCATCCAGTCTGATCACCTCCACTCAAGGATGGAGCACGGCACCAGACCCAGCAGCACAAGCTAGTCAGGTCCAACTCACACCCACCCACACCCACTCATGTATTTATCTAACTTATTTTTAAAACTACTCAACGTTTTAGCCTGAACAACTGTACTCGGGAGTTTATTCCACTCATCCACAACTCTATTACCAAACCAGTGCTTTCCTATATCCTTCCTGAATCTGATTTTTTCCAACTTGAAACCATTGCTGCGAGTCCTGACTTGCCTGGAAATTTTCAGCACGCTATTTACATCCCCTTTGTTTATTCCTGTTTACCATTTATACACCTCGATCATATCCCCCCTAATTGTACGCCTTTCGAGAGAGTGCAGATTCAGGGCCTCAGTCTATCCTCATAGGGAAGATTTCTGATACATGGGATCATCTTTGTCATCCTCCTTTGTACGTTTTCCAGAGCATTTATATCCATTCTGTAATACGGTGACCAGAACTGAGCAGCATAGTCTAAATGAGGCCTAACCAAGGATATATAGAGCTGAAGAACAACCTGAAGACTTCTATTATTCATACTTCTAGATATGAAGCTAAGAATTCTGTTAGCTTTATTGCGAACACTAATGCACTGTGACTCACGAAATCGTAATGACACGATTGCAAACAAACCATACCCCGGCCGGGATTGAACCCGCGGTCAGAGAGTCTCAAAACTCCAGCCCGTCGCGTTAGCCACTAGACCAGCTAGCCACAATAAGATTCGTCCAACTAGGTATATTTATACACTAGACCAGCTAGCCACAATAAGATTCGTCCAACTAGGTATATTTCTACACCATAGGAAGGTTAGCACAGGCACCACTGTGACCACAAATGCAAGTTTTTACAGACGAATCTCCAGCTAGCGTGGCCGTGACGAGCTCTAGCTCAAGTCCCTTCACTGCCGTCAACATGACTCACGAAACTGTAATGACACGATTGCAAACAACCCATACCCCAGCCGGGATTGAACCCGCGGTCATAGAGTCTCAAAACTCCAGCCCGTCGCGTTGTCTTGGTTTTAGATTACTGCTAACCAGAACTCCTAAATCCTTTTCGCAATCAGTAGTATTAAGATCTACATTATTTAATTTATATGTGGCATGGTTATTTAACTGTCCAACATTTAGAACTTTGCATTTGTCAATATTAAACTGCATCTGCCACTTCTCCGACCATTGCATCAGTCTATTCAAATCATCCTGGAGTGCTCTAGTGTCCTCATTAGAATGAATTGGACGGCCTATTTTGGTGTCATCAGAAAATTTGCTTATGTCGCTATTTATTCCCTCATCTATGTCGTTTATGTAAATTGTGAACAACAACGGGCCCAACACTGACCCCTGAGGAACACCGCTTGTGACGTGCCCCCTTCTGATTTCTCCCAATTTATGCAAACTCTCTGCTGCCTATTTCTCAGCCATGCCTCTACTCAGGAAAAAATTTCTCCTCCTATTCCGTGTACCTTAAGTTTCCTCAATAGCCTCTGATGTGGATCTCTATCGAAAGCCTTACTGAAGTCCATATACACAATATCATATTCATTACCATGATCTACCTCCTCAAACACCTTAGTGAAAAAATTTAGTTAATTCGTAAGACAGGAACGCCCCTTTGTAAAACCGTGTTGAGATTCATCAATCAATCTGTGCCCATCAAGATGGCTACGAATTTCTTTGGCAATTATTGATTCCATAAATTTTCCCACTATGGAGGTAAGGCTTATTGATCTATAGTTCGAAGCCAAGGACCTGTCACCTGCCTTGTAAATAGGTATTACATTTGCCATTTTCCACTTATCAGGCACTATGCCAGTTTGTACTGATATGTTGAAAAGATTAGCCAAAGGTATGCTATGTTCCTCTTTACATTTCTTTAACACCCTTGCAAACAGTTCATCAGGGCCTGGGGATTTGTTAGGTTTTAGTTTCTCTATTTGTCTGAGGACCATGTCACTAGTTACCGCAATCGTACGTAGTTTATTATCCTGTTCTACATAATCTATTATTTCAGAAATATCGCTAGTATTTTCCTGGATGAAAACTGAGAGGAAGTAGGTATTGAGAATTTCACACATATCCTTATCACTGTCAGTGATCTGACCAGAGTTACTCTTAAGTGGGCCAATCTTGTCCCTAATCTTACTTCTGTATACCTGAAAGAACCCTTTTGGGTTAGTCTTTGAATCCCTTGCGACCTTAGCCTCATAATCCCTTTTTTGCTTTTCTTATTCCTTTCTTTATTTCTCTCTTTAATTGAATATATTGAGTTCTTAACTGCCCTCATTTGATACGCCTATATATGCCTCTCTTTTGACCAATGAGATGTTTTTATCTACTGTTCATCCATTTGGGATCATTTTTGTTAGATCTAATTTCCCTACTCGGAACAAAAGTTGTCTGGGCAGCTAAAACTATGCTCTGAAAAACACCATATTGGCAACCAAGATCACCTACCTGACCCATAGTCAGGACATCCCAATTTAGCCCACCCAAGTAATTTTTCAGTCCCATGAAGTCGACCAAGCGAAAATCTGGGACAGGGATTTGATTGCAGTTATCTGGGTAATTCCATGATATATTGAAACTAAGTGATTTGTGATCACTTTCCCCAAGCTCATCATTAACCTCAAGATTATTAATTAGTGAATCTTTGTTGGCAAGAACCAAGTCAAGCAGATTGTTTCCTCTAGTTGGTTCTGTCACAACCTGTTCTAAAAAGCAATCCTGAACTGTATCAAGAAAGTCACTAGACTCAAGATTTCCTGTCATGTTGTTCCAATCAATTTGTCTAAAGTTAAAATCTCCCATTATCACAACATTTTCATATCTAGATGCCTTATGAATTTCGTCTCATAACAGCTTACTGCACTCCCTATCAAGGTTTGGGGGCCTATGAATCACACCCAAAATTAATTTGTCACGTCCCTCGAGAAACTGTAGCCAAACAGATTCTGTGTTTGATGTTTCTAATCTTATATCATGTCTAAGACAACAATTTAAATTTTCTCTGACAAACCTCGCCACCCCACCACCCTTCCTGTTGACCCTATCAGTGTGGAATAGTTTATAACTCTGTATGGCGCATTCAGACGGCATTTCTCTATCTTTCAGGTTGAACCAGGTCTCTGTTATATCAATAATATCTATATTACCTGCACTTGAAAGCAATCTTAGCTCATCTATCTTATTTCTTAGACTCCTACTATTAGTATAGTAAACCTTAAGGGAACTAGTCACTCGTTGCCCTCTGCTCTCTTTCTTTGTTTGTTGATCAATTGATTTGCCATTACTAGCAACTTTACTTTGAACATTGACTTTTAAACATATCCCTGAGGTATCCCGGTAGTAACTGCTGTTTTTAACCCTAATGCTGTAGCCTGATTGCTTCCCACAAACACCCATACCTCTTTAATCTATCAGTTTAAATTACTTGACAAGTCATCAGTTACCCTCTCAATTGAATTGGCTAATGCAACCACTCCATCCCCAGAGAGATGAACCCCATCCCTTGCATACATATCACGTTTGCCAAAGAATAGGTCCCAGTTATCAATGAATGGGATTGCAAGTTCCTTGCAGTACCTGTCTAGCCAGCAATTTATACCAATTGCCCTAGACATCCATTCATTGCCCACTCCCTTTCTAGGCAAGATGCTACATATGACTGGGATCCCTCCCTTAGTCCTAACTACTTCTATGGCTGACCTGTACTTATCCAGCAGCTCCTCTCTCCTGCCCTTCCCAATGTCATTACCCCCAGCACTAAGACAGATAATGGGCTTGTTCCCATTACCTGCTATAATATTATCCAACCTGCTGACTATGTCACCAACACCAGCTCCAGGAAGGCACACTGACCTTTCTGTCTCTGTTACAAAATGCACGGTCCATATATCTTACCTGAGAATCGCCTATTAAAATATTCTTACCTTGAATAGCAGGGGAATCAGTGGTACCTTCAACCTCACTAACCACTGAAGTACACTCGTCTTGGAGAACAGAGAATCGATTTCCTACCTTCACATCTTCTCTATTAACTCTCCTCATCTTCCTTCTTCCTGAACTGTGAACCACTTGCCACTTAAAGCGGCTGCCACTATCACTGCTGGTGACCATTCCTTCCTTACCAGCTAAATCCTTCTCGCACTCGCTCCCAAACTCATCTATGCGAAGCTTCAGCCTCATATTTTCCTCCTGAGGAAGTAAAATCTCCTTCTTCAACACTTGAACCTGAGATTCTAAAACACTACAACAAGCCATGGTGCTTGGTAACAGCCCACGCTAACTCCCAAGAGCTTAGGCAGTGTGTGATTAGTTCAAGAACAGAGGATGTGGAGGCTGGGGATGATGTGGTTAGTTTAAGTTAAGGGATAGTTAGTCCAATGTCATGCGAGATGTTATAACCTACATCTATACATTATTTGATGTTTGACTGTTAATTGTTAAATTACTAATGTTTACTGCTAGGACTGTTTTTATAACAAGCTGTTCTTATGAGTGTTTATAGTTGGTATAACATCGAGGCCCTTTGCTGTAATAACTCATATTATTTTCTCTACATTTACCATTTTTGCAATACTTTTTGATAGGTTCGATATATTTTCATTGACATGGTGTGAGCCTGGAAGGACATGTTCGATGCTGCCTTGCATTAATGGCTTGTCTAACAAGTGTAATGGCTTGTCTAACAAGTGTAATGGCTTGTCTAACAAGTGTAATGGCTTGTCTAACAAGTGATATGGCAAATTACCAGGTGTAGCCTCCCACCTTCTCCCTCTTTCCCTAATACTTGTTCAGAGGTCAGCAACTATCGATTTGCTGATGACAGGGAAGGACTTAATTCTCTCTCTCTCTCTCTCTCTCTCTCTCTCTCTCTCTCTCTCTCTCTCTCTCTCTCTCTCTCTCTCTCTCTCTCTATTAACAAAGCCTCACACATAGACATTTTCTTGTTGTGTCATTATATGCTCTACAAGTTTTAATCACTGTCTTGTGTCTACAGCTTATGTTCATTGTGTGGCCTCTTGTTTTAATTATATTGTTGAATATAGACTATGAGAGGAAGGGTCATCACTCTCAACTTCGTTCAGAGTGAAAAATGGTCTGGTGAAACAGACAAGATGTGGAAAAAGACACTTAAGTACAGATCAGGACATTTATTAAAGGAAACGTTTCGCCACGAGTGACCTCTTCAGTTCTAATACAGAGATTACAGGTATATATATAGAAATATATATAGAATAAGTATATACAGGAGTCAGGTGGTAAGCTGCGAAATGGTAATAGTAGTAGTTAGTAGTAGTTAGTAGTAGTTAGCAGTAGTAGTAGTAGTAGTAGTACAATTGCGGTGATTTAAGTTAGATTTGAGAAGGACTTGTCAACATCACTTTACAGCAGTCTCCAGAATGGGTAATATCCTGTTGATTAGCAATTTGGATATAGTGTAACTTCCTGACTTTTGATGGATAGTGTTACTGACAGAAATCAGGGCACCTTCTATGCATTTTCGCCCTCGTAAAATGCCTCACTGAATTTCATGAGGTATCCAACATCGTCCCTATGTTGGACACAAGGAAACTTGTAGACCTTCCTTAAACTGGACTGGTATTCGTCTAGTTAAGGATGCCTGTGTCACGTTTCCTTCAATCCAAAAAAACGTCATAAGCTGTCACCAATTCATATCTTTATTTATTCTACAATAAAGATATCCAGATGTTGCACATGTGTCTCAGCTTTCATATTGTCGGTACTTTATACCTTTCTTGCACAATTCGTGTCTTACATTATGTCAGTGTGGACTGATTCTCTGAACCTTATCGTGGTCGAACCTAGTTTAAGGGTGTATCTAAGTAAATAGTGCGTTAACTTATTGTATGCTGTTTTTGGGACATACAAGCATTTTGATACATCTGTCCTGCTGTGTTGACGGATGTTATGTGGAACACGTCATATATGAGTCTTGGGATTAATTTGATTTGCGTGTTGTTATCCTTAACTTATATCTATTGTACTGAAGTGTAATCCAGTGCTGTCTGGTGTGGCTCATGAAGATGTTTGTTTCTACACACTAATTTAAAGAATTAAACACTTTTTGCAGCATTTAGGAATTCTTATTGTGGAAAAGTTTCGCCAGCCAGTGGCTTTTACAAGACTGAAGAAGTCACTGGCTGGCGAAAGTTTTTCACAGTAAAGTTGTGTTCAGCAAATATTAAGTAATTCGAAAATTGCATCGATATCGTCTCTGCTTTGACAGTGTCTTATGTGCATTTTGTGAGCTTAGTCGTTGACCAGACAGTATCTGCAAACACGTGCTCTATGTTCACATGGGATCGTGCTTCTTACTATGATAAGTTTCTGGGTTCTGAGAAAAAGAAAATCCATACCACGGGTGGGGTTAAAACCCGCGATCAGTCTCAAAACTCCAGACCGTCGCGTTAGCCACGATCTGGAGATTCGTCTGTAAAAACTTGCATTTGTGGCCACAGTGGTGCTTATGCTAACCTTCCTATGGTGTATAAATATGCCTAGTTGGATGAATCTTACTGTGGCTAGCGCGTCGGTCTGGATTTTTGAGACTTTCTGATCGTGGGTTCTAACCCCACCCGTCGTATGGTTTGTTTGCAATTGTCTCATTACGATTTCGTGAGTCATGTTGGGTTCTAAGAGTTCTGACTTATGATAGTTGTCGGTTGTGCGTTGATCAATTTACATTTGACATACAGATCGACAGACATGTAGCCACGCGTTATTTCAATAAAATTCTGTCCTGTGATTATTATTGCTCATGCAGACTGTAAATAAATTTGTGCAAGATGTCTTTGTTCATTAGAGGTGCATGTTACACTTCTAGTTCTAGTAAATCCCTGATCCGGTGAATAAATCTTAGAATTTCGCTTTAAAACAGATGGTTTGCTTACAACAGGCGTTGCTTTGGAAAGATGCAAGAATGTCTAACACCGGTTTGATGTGTATAACACCAAGCAAGCTTTGTGATGACTTATACCAGAGCTGGTATAGTGTTGCTGGCATCAATGGCTTACCTGTATTAAGTATGAATATCTTTCACAACTCTCTAATCCAGTCTTCTCTGGTGGAAAACTAATCCGCCACTATTGTTTCCTGTTTCCTGCCGGTCCATAGCTATAGTAAGATGGTCGATCAGGCACCTCCTGCAGGGATGAATACCTGGAGTTTAGAAATAAATGGTATAAAATACCGACACAATGGAAATCTGTTTGTAGATCTGTTTGTGACTTGAAAAAGCCCACTGTGGGCGAAACGTTTGTAGATCTGTTTGTGACTTGAAAAAGCCCACTGTGTGGGCGAAAGGTTGTCAATAAGGGATCACATTATACTGCATATGTGTTTATATTTCCACCTGGAGTTTGCCTCGAGAGGGTTTCGGGGGTCAACGCCCCCGCGGCCCGGCCTGAGGCCAGGCCTCAAGGTGCATCAGAGTCTGATCAACCAGGCTGTTACTGCTGGCCGCACGCAAGCTGATGTGAGGTTGGTCAGGTACTGACTAACCATGCCTGTCCAGCGCCTTCTTGAAGACAGCCAGGGGTCTATTGGTAATCCCCCTTATGTATGCTGGGAGACAACTGAACAGTCTCGGACCCCGGACACTTACTGTGTTGTCTTTCAGTGTACTCGTGGCGCCCCTGCTTTTCATCGGGGGTATTTATTTATTATTGCGGCAAAGTTTCTTACATTATTTGGTAAACGTTTATACAAACGTGAACGATGGAGGATGTTCTATGATGCTCCTTATGCCTCTATTTTCATTGGGTATAATCAACATTTCCTCGAGTGTGCCGATTAAAGACTTAGCCTTTGAGTACAATTCATT
The DNA here is from genome assembly GCF_038502225.1 of Cherax quadricarinatus. Taxonomy (NCBI): domain Eukaryota; kingdom Metazoa; phylum Arthropoda; class Malacostraca; order Decapoda; family Parastacidae; genus Cherax; species Cherax quadricarinatus. Next base: position 32,968,453 of record NC_091321.1, on the reverse strand, counting down.
TGTAAATCGTGAAGGATCTTTCTCCCGTCTGAGTGCATGAGAGAATATTCATAATACCTAGCAAAGGATGTAGTAAGTACAATGGTTTACTGATTCCATTATCTGACAGGACTATCTCACCTGAATTTAAAGTAGAAATGCTTAAGTAAGAGTGTTCTGTGTGTGAAAGCTTAAGTCCTTTGAAAAGTACTGTCACTGGCGACGCATTTTTATTTTGAAAATTCTCATTATCCGCACAGTCATATTTTCTAGCGTTAGGTACATTATTTTTGCTGTGATTTCTGAGAAATGAATCATTTGACATTATTATCCCTAGAAAGTTTACTTTTTTCTGCTATTTTGTGTCAAGATCTGAATACGTTTAGTAGTGTTTGGACGCTTTTCTCTCCCTTGAAAATCATACAGAATCATCCAGGCTGAGGGACTGACTACTTCAAACTCCTCCTCTCCTTCTACCTTCCAGATCTGTATAGGACTGATGAAGCCACTGTGTGACGAAACGTTTCTTCGATATTGTGATTCATAAGCCTCAATACGGTATATGCAACACTAAAAGAAATAACGTCGTCAATCTGATGAATACAAAGTTCTCGTAACTCGTGACAATACTTTGTAAAATTACTTACAAAATTAACTCAAAGTAATTATTTCACGGAAAGTTAAATTATATTACGTATTAGTCTATGCAAAGGTAAGGTATTCTAGGTTACACAATACTCAGGAGATAATATATTTCCTGATAATGTTGGTAGAATTACCGTCAATGTGTAAAGTAAAGGGACACAAGTGCAACTAATGTGACATATTATTGTGGCAGCGTTTCTTCTGGAGAGCGAAACGTTGCCACAATAAAATGTCACATTAGTTGCACTTGTGTCCTTTTACTTTACATAATATAATTTCGTTTAAAGAGAATGTTGCAAGGAAGGTAATGTGTGCAATACAAATGTGTTGGAGGTATTCACTCTTGCAACAGTATATTTCAAGGAGGTGGACCCAGTTTCAAAGTATGTTGCTTTGAAACTGGGTCCATCGTTTTGAAACACCCTGTACTATGTTTATTATGAAAGGAAGATGACTGAAGATACCTTATGCTTTGTGAGTTTCAGAGAAGTAATGTTTCAAGTGTGTTTGAATGTAATCTCAAGAGCGTATTTCGAGAGCGTGTTTCAAGTGCGTGTTTCACGAGAGTATAACCAGTGAAAGTGTATCATGGTGGCATTGTGTTTCATGGTGGTATTGTGTTTCATGGTGGCATTTTGTTTCATGGTGGTATTGTGTTTCATGGTGGCATTGTGTTTCATGGTGGTATTGTGTTTCATGGTTGCATTGTGTTTCATGGTGGTAGTGTTTCATGGGTGGTACTGTGTTTCATGGTGGTATTGTTTCATGGTGGCATTGTGTTTCATGGTGGCAGTGTTTCATGGTTGTACTGTGTTTCATGGTGGTATTGTGTTTCATGGTAGTATTGTGTTTCATGGTGATATTGTGTTTCATGGTGGCATTGTGTTTCATGGTGGTAGTGTTTCATGGTTGTACTGTGTTTCATGGTGGCATTGTGTTTCATGGTGGCATTGTGTTTCATGGTGGCATTGTGTTACATGGTGGCATTGTGTTTCATGGTGGCATTGTATTTCATGGTGGCATTGTGTTACATGGTGGCATTGTGTTTCATGGTGGCATTGTATTTCATGGTGGCATTGTGTTTCATGGTGGCATTGTGTTTCATGGTGGCATTGTGTTACATGGTGGCATTGTGTTTCATGGTGGCATTGTATTTCATGGTGGCATTGTGTTTCATGGTGGCATTGTGTTCCATGGTGGTATTGTGTTTCATGGTGGCATTGTGTTTCATGGTGGCATTGTGTTTCATGGTGGCATTGTGTTTTATGGTGGCATTGTGTTTCATTGTGTTTCATTGTGTTTCATGGTGGCATTGTGTTTCATGGTGGCATTGTGTTTTATGGTGGCATTGTGTTTCATGGTGGCATTGTGTTCCATGGTGGTATTGTGTTTCATGGTGGCATTGTGTTTCATGGTGGTATTGTGTTTCATGGTGGCATTGTGTTTCAGGGTGGTATTGTCTTTCATGGTGGTATTGTATTTCAGGGTGGCATTGCGTTTCATGGTGGTACTGTGTTTCATGGTGGCACTGTTTCATGGTGGCATTGTTTTTCATGGTGGCATTGTGTGTCATGGCGGTACTGTGTTTCATGGTGGCACTGTGTTTGATGGTGGTATTGTGTTTCATGGTGGTATTGTTTCATGGTGGCATTGTGTTTCATGGTGGCATTGTGTTTCATGGTGGCATTGTGTTTCATGGTGGTACTGTGTTTCATGGTGGTACTGTGTTTCATGGTGGTACTGTGTTTCATGGTGGTATTGTGTTTCATGGTAGCATTGTGCTTCATGGTGGCGTTGTGTTTCATGGTGGTAGTGTGTTTCATGGTGGCATTGTGTTTCATGGTGGTAGTGTGTTTCATGGTGGCATTGTGTTTCATGGTAGCACTGTGTTTCATGGTGGTATTGTGTCTCATTGTGGCACTGTGTTTCATGGTAGCACTGTGTTTCATGGTGGTATTGTGTCTCATTGTAGCACTGTGTTTCATGGTAGCACTGTGTTTCATGGTGGTATTGTGTCTCATTGTGGCACTGTGTTTCATGGTAGCACTGTGTTTCATGGTGGTATTGTGTCTCATTGTAGCACTGTGTTTCATGGTAGCACTGTGTTTCATGGTGGTATTGTGTCTCATTGTGGCACTGTGTTTCATGGTAGCACTGTTTCATGGTGGTATTGTGTCTCATTGTAGCACTGTGTTTCATGGTAGCACTGTGTTTCATGGTGGTATTGTGTCTCATTGTAGCACTGTGTTTCATGGTAGCACTGTGTTTCATGGTGGTATTGTGTCTCATTTTGGCACTGTGTTTCATGGTAGCACTGTGTTTCATGGTGGTATTGTGTCTCATTGTAGCACTGTGTTTCATGGTAGCACTGTGTTTCATGGTGGTATTGTGTCTCATTGTGGCACTGTGTTTCATGGTAGCACTGTGTTTCATGGTGGTATTGTGTCTCATTGTAGCACTGTGTTTCATGGTAGCACTGTGTTTCATGGTGGTATTGTGTCTCATTGTAGCACTGTGTTTCATGGTAGCACTGTGTTTCATGGTGGTATTGTGTCTCATTGTAGCACTGTGTTTCATGGTAGCACTGTGTTTCATGGTGGTATTGTGTCTCATTGTAGCACTGTGTTTCATGGTAGCACTGTGTTTCATGGTGGTATTGTGTCTCATTGTAGCACTGTGTTTCATGGTAGCACTGTTTTTCATGGTGGTATTGTGTCTCATTGTGGCACTGTGTTTCATGGTAGCACTGTGTTTCATGGTGGTATTGTGTCTCATTGTGGCACTGTGTTTCATGGTAGCACTGTGTTTCATGGTGGTATTGTGTCTCATTGTAGCACTGTGTTTCATGGTAGCACTGTGTTTCATGGTGGTATTGTGTCTCATTGTGGCACTGTGTTTCATGGTAGCACTGTGTTTCATGGTGGTATTGTGTCTCATTGTAGCACTGTGTTTCATGGTAGCACTGTGTTTCATGGTGGTATTGTGTCTCATTGTAGCACTGTGTTTCATGGTAGCACTGTGTTTCATGGTGGTATTGTGTCTCATTGTAGCACTGTGTTTCATGGTAGCACTGTGTTTCATGGTGGTATTGTGTCTCATTGTGGCACTGTGTTTCATGGTAGCACTGTGTTTCATGGTGGTATTGTGTCTCATTGTGGCACTGTGTTTCATGGTAGCACTGTGTTTCATGGTGGTATTGTGTCTCATTGTGGCACTGTGTTTCATGGTAGCACTGTGTTTCATGGTGGTATTGTGTCTCATTGTGGCACTGTGTTTCATGGTAGCACTGTGTTTCATGGTGGTATTGTGTCTCATTGCGGTACTGTGTTTCATGGTAGCACTGTGTTTCATGGTGGTATTGTGTCTCATTGTGGCACTGTGTTTCATGGTAGCACTGTGTTTCATGGTGGTATTGTGTCTCATTGTAGCACTGTGTTTCATGGTAGCACTGTGTTTCATGGTGGTATTGTGTCTCATTGTAGCACTGTGTTTCATGGTAGCACTGTGTTTCATGGTGGTATTGTGTTTCATTGTAGCACTGTGTTTCATGGTAGCACTGTGTTTCATGGTGGTATTGTGTCTCATTGTAGCACTGTGTTTCATGGTAGCACTGTGTTTCATGGTGGTATTGTGTCTCATTGTAGCACTGTGTTTCATGGTAGCACTGTGTTTCATGGTGGTATTGTGTCTCATTGTGGCACTGTGTTTCATGGTAGCACTGTGTTTCATGGTGGTATTGTGTCTCATTGTGGCACTGTGTTTCATGGTAGCACTGTGTTTCATGGTGGTATTGTGTCTCATTGTAGCACTGTGTTTCATGGTAGCACTGTGTTTCATGGTGGTATTGTGTCTCATTGTGGGACTGTGTTTCATGGTAGCACTGTGTTTCATGGTGGTATTGTGTCTCATTGTGGCACTGTGTTTCATGGTAGCACTGTGTTTCATGGTGGTATTGTGTCTCATTGTAGCACTGTGTTTCATGGTAGCACTGTGTTTCATGGTGGTATTGTGTCTCATTGTGGCACTGTGTTTCATGGTAGCACTGTGTTTCATGGTGGTATTGTGTCTCATTGTGGCACTGTGTTTCATGGTAGCACTGTGTTTCATGGTGGTATTGTGTCTCATTGTAGCACTGTGTTTCATGGTAGCACTGTGTTTCATGGTGGTATTGTGTCTCATTGTGGCACTGTGTTTCATGGTAGCACTGTGTTTCATGGTGGTATTGTGTCTCATTGTAGCACTGTGTTTCATGGTAGCACTGTGTTTCATGGTGGTATTGTGTTTCATTGTGGCACTGTGTTTCATGGTAGCACTGTGTTTCATGGTGGTATTGTGTCTCATTGTAGCACTGTGTTTCATGGTAGCACTGTGTTTCATGGTGGTATTGTGTTTCATTGTGGCACTGTGTTTCATGGTAGCACTGTGTTTCATGGTGGTATTGTGTCTCATTGTAGCACTGTGTTTCATGGTAGCACTGTGTTTCATGGTGGTATTGTGTCTCATTGTGGCACTGTGTTTCATTGTAGCACTGTGTTTCATGGTAGCACTGTGTTTCATGGTGGTATTGTGTCTCATTGTGGCACTGTGTTTCATTGTAGCACTGTGTTTCATGGTAGCACTGTGTTTCATGGTGGTATTGTGTCTCATTGTGGCACTGTGTTTCATTGTAGCACTGTGTTTCATGGTAGCACTGTGTTTCATGGTGGTATTGTGTCTCATTGTGGCACTGTGTTTCATTGTAGCACTGTGTTTCATGGTGGTGTTGTTTCTCATTGTGGCACTGTGTTTCATTGTAGCACTGTGTTTCATGGTGGCATTGTGTTTCATGGTGGTATTGTGTCTCATTGTGGCACTGTGTTTCATTGTAGCACTGTGTTTCATGGTGGTATTGTGTCTCATTGTGGCACTGTGTTTCATGGTGGTATTGTGTCTCATTGTGGCACTGTGTTTCATTGTAGCACTGTGTTTCATTGTAGCACTGTGTTTCATGGTGGTATTGTGTCTCATTGTGGCACTGTGTTTCATTGTAGCACTGTGTTTCATGGTGGCATTGTGTTTCATGGTGGTATTGTGTCTCATTGTGGCACTGTGTTTCATTGTAGCACTGTGTTTCATGGTGGTATTGTGTCTCATTGTGGCACTGTGTTTCATGGTGGTATTGTGTCTCATTGTGGCACTGTGTTTCATTGTAGCACTGTGTTTCATGGTGGCATTGTGTCTCATTGTGGCACTGTGTTTCATGGTGGTATTGTGTCTCATTGTGGCACTGTGTTTCATTGTAGCACTGTGTTTCATGGTGGTATTGTGTCTCATTGTGGCACTGTGTTTCATGGTAGCACTGTGTTTCATGGTGGTATTGTGTCTCATTGTGGCACTGTGTTTCATTGTAGCACTGTGTTTCATGGTGGCATTGTGTTTCATGGTGGTATTGTGTCTCATTGTAGCACTGTGTTTCATGGTAGCACTGTGTTTCATGGTGGTATTGTGTCTCATTGTGGCACTGTGTTTCATTGTAGCACTGTGTTTCATGGTGGCATTGTGTTTCATGGTGGTATTGTGTCTCATTGTGGCACTGTGTTTCATTGTAGCACTGTGTTTCATGGTGGCATTGTGTTTCATGGTGGTATTGTGTCTCATTGTAGCACTGTGTTTCATTGTAGCACTGTGTTTCATGGTGGTATTGTGTCTCATTGTGGCACTGTGTTTCATGGTAGCACTGTGTTTCATGGTGGTATTGTGTCTCATTGTGGCACTGTGTTTCATTGTAGCACTGTGTTTCATGGTGGCATTGTGTTTCATGGTGGTATTGTGTCTCATTGTAGCACTGTGTTTCATGGTAGCACTGTGTTTCATGGTGGTATTGTGTCTCATTGTGGCACTGTGTTTCATTGTAGCACTGTGTTTCATGGTAGCACTGTGTTTCATGGTGGTATTGTGTCTCATTGTGGCACTGTGTTTCATGGTAGCACTGTGTTTCATGGTGGTATTGTGTCTCATTGTAGCACTGTGTTTCATGGTAGCACTGTGTTTCATGGTGGTATTGTGTCTCATTGTAGCACTGTGTTTCATGGTAGCACTGTGTTTCATGGTGGTATTGTGTCTCATTGTAGCACTGTGTTTCATGGTAGCACTGTGTTTCATGGTGGTATTGTGTTTCATTGTGGCACTGTGTTTCATGGTAGCACTGTGTTTCATGGTGGTATTGTGTCTCATTGTGGCACTGTGTTTCATGGTAGCACTGTGTTTCATGGTGGTATTGTGTCTCATTGTGGCACTGTGTTTCATGGTAGCACTGTGTTTCATGGTGGTATTGTGTCTCATTGTAGCACTGTGTTTCATGGTAGCACTGTGTTTCATGGTGGTATTGTGTCTCATTGTAGCACTGTGTTTCATGGTAGCACTGTGTTTCATGGTGGTATTGTGTCTCATTGTGGCACTGTGTTTCATGGTAGCACTGTGTTTCATGGTGGTATTGTGTCTCATTGTGGCACTGTGTTTCATGGTAGCACTGTGTTTCATGGTGGTATTGTGTTTCATTGTGGCACTGTGTTTCATGGTAGCACTGTGTTTCATGGTGCTATTGTGTTTCATTGTGGCACTGTGTTTCATGGTAGCACTGTGTTTCATGGTGGTATTGTGTTTCATTGTGGCACTGTGTTTCATGGTAGCACTGTGTTTCATGCTGGCATTATGTTTCATTGTAGCACTGTGTTTCATGGTAGCACTGTGTTTCATGGTGGTATTGTGTCTCATTGTGGCACTGTGTTTCATGGTAGCACTGTGTTTCATGGTGGTATTGTGTCTCATTGTGGCACTGTGTTTCATTGTGGCACTGTGTTTCAAGATCAGTTTCAAGGAAGTGTAACCATTACATAAGTAATATGTTTCATGATAAGGTGATTTTTGAAAGGAAAATGTTCAATGTAATTAAAGACCCGTGGCTCTGTTGGAAGCTCACATTCTGACTGTCCATGGTTCGATCCCCGGCACAAGTGAAAATGTCGGGCCCGTTTCCCTACACCTGGTGCCCCTGTCCACCTAGAAGTATAGAGGTACCTGGATGTTAGGCGACTGCTGTGGGTGGTATCCTGTAAGGTGGCCTGGTGGCCTGGTGGCTACAGCTACCGCTTCACACACGGAGGGCCCGGGTTCGATTCCCGGCGGTTGGAAACATTTCGACACGTTTCCTTACACCTGTTGTCCTGTTCACCTAGCAGCAAATAGGTACCTGGGTGTTAGTCGACTGGTGTGGGTCGCATCCTGGGGGACAAGACTGAGGATCCCAATGGAAATAAGTTACAGTCCTCGATGACGCACTGACTTTTCTTGGGTTATCCTGGGTGGCTAACCCTCCGGGGTTAAAAATTCGAACGAAATCTTATCTTATCTTACCTAAGGTATGTTAACAGCTATTATCCTGCAAAACTAATTTGTATTGAAAGAAAAAGCGAGAAATTGCTAATGGTTAAGGAAACGTACGAGAAAGTTATTGTGTGCGTATCATTGTGTTTGATTTTTTTTAGGGAATATGAGAAGAGATCAAGGAAATATAATGTATGTTTCTTGCAAAAAAGTATTAGGTGTTTTAAGGCAATATATTTCAAGAAAATGCTCCAAGATAGTTTACGTTTTAGATGGGGGAAAATTAAAAAAAAAAAAGAGGTTTGTTCATATATAAAGGTAAGGTGATTCAAGGTAAGGTGATTCAAGGTAAGGTGATTCAAGGTAAGGTGATTCAAGGTAAAGTCAATTTTTTTTAAGATCAACATCATACTATATTTCCAATATGCTTTCGCCCTTTTAATATTGGTATTCTTTTCTTATTTTTGCCAAATGCAACGTCGCATCATCACTAGTTTGTTGGGTCAATGTCATCATTCCTCCATGTATGGTAACATCTATAACATGGCTTTCCACATTCAACTTTATAGAAATAATCATATTAACTACAAAGATGGGCTGAAATGAAATATTTTTAGTTACCTCGATCTTCTTTTGTTAGGTATATAAACAGAAAACGCTATGGGTTCATAAAAATTGACCCTGGGAAGAACTCTATGGGCTATCATGATCTACTGTCCCATCGGGTCTTCGTACTCAGGAAAGTTGGGCTCATGCACCTCCATCTTCGTTTCAAGGGGCTGTCAGGAAAATGGAATACATCACTGTAGATTACTATTCCCATCAGTGACTCAGTCATCTGCACCTATCAAAGAAATTACACCTATTATTATGAAAATGTAAATTCCTGGAAGGAGAAGGTTTTACCTGAAGAATATTTTTACTTATCGAACTTATAAAATATCAATAAGTATCACATAACAGAACATTATAATGATACTAACTATTAAGAACACAGGTAATGAATGGCCTGTGAGTCTTGGTCGTAATGGGAACTGGAACAAACTTAGCAGTAGACTATAATGTATATTTTGCCTTCACCCCACTATATACAGATATGTACACTATGTACAGTATGTACAGACAGAATAATAAGTGTACACCTCGGTGACAGATGGCAAAGCAGAATCCAGAGTGCACCATACTCAACCAGCAGGTAGGCAAGTCTGCCAATGCTTACCGCAAGTGAACCACGTTGCTTCAGCTTAGGCAGGCTTGCCTGTGATTGGTCAATGAGCCTAGGTACTGATTTAACGACGGGTACCCTATTGATCGTTAAACCCTTAGCACCCGGTTCGCTGGTTGGGAGACAGTCTATATGGGAGTGCGATATACGCTGAATAAATTGTAACATACTCTTTGCATTCCACACTAACATTATATAAATTACATTTTGGTAATGCTTACATTTTTACATGTACTTCCAAGATTCACTTACCTAATAATTGAAAACAGTATTTGTAGATAAGACTATCAGATTCTCCTTGAATTAAGGATGCTATGATTATCATTACATACTAGTTCAAACATATGTGCAGCAGAATAGACACAAGACCAAAATCCGGGTTAGTAAACAAATCGAATGCTTCGTCTGTTTGTGGGAACGTGTGGAAATTCCCTTCTGCATCTGTAAGACAAAGTAACTTGAGCTTCATAGTTCCTATCTCCCCCTCGCCTGCATATTCTCCATTGGTTGAGTAAAGCACTTATTCTTTTCTGTCACAAAACACCTCATATATTCAACATCACAGTCTCTCCACCATTTTGCATATTTGTTCATAACACTGCCCATTTCCTTCTGTACCAACTAGTTTAAAACTTTCCAGTAATTTTCTTCACTGTTACTGTTTTACCTTATGTCAAGATTTGATAAGTCTAGCCATTTAATATCATACCATATAAATCTCATACATCACGAACAAAACAAACTCTTAGTTTTCCTATAGACTCCATTAGTACTTTCACAGTTATTTTTCACAGATGTAATAGTAACTACTCACTCATCTTTCTCTCTCATATATATCCCTCACATGTGATATCTTCTACCTCTCTTTTCACTCTATATTCTGATCAGTTCAGTTTAGACCTTCTTAGGGTACTCATAAAATATTAAATATATTCCATATGTAGAGTTATTTTCACAATCTTACAAAATGAAGAAAATATTTCAATGCAATTAACTCCCATCATGTTCGGACTTGTTAGCCTCTACCCCCTCCACACCATCCCACCCATCAACATGCATTACATGGAGATATACTCCAGCATATCCATCGACATGCATTATGTGAAGATATACCTTCATCCAAAATACATATTTCCTCCATATTTCTTCATCTATGTGTCTTGTCCCATCGATAAATGATTAAACTATATTTTCCTTTAAATACATCTTCAATATTTTTCCAGTCAATATCTGCTAATACTATTTCTACTAAATCACCATTACAGTCATGAGCTGGATATTCCAGATCTCCTTCAACCTGCTAAGCATCATCCAGTGAATCATTGTCTTATAATTTTCTTTACAGAAAGGACCTCCGGTCAAGAATTCACTCCAAAAATAAATAACAAAAAGGCACAATACCGTGACTGGAACGATACACAAATAACCCGCACATAAAAGAGAGAAGCTTACGACGACGTTTCGGTCCGACTTGGACCATTGATAAAGTCACACAATTCACTCCAACTAAGGTTCCTTAGTTCCACTGCTTCAGTTTATAAATTTTCTAAATGGCTGGTAGATATGTTGAGCCCAAGTGGTGGAAAAATTTCTAACTTTAATGTTAAAAAGAATATAGATTAGTGGATAAATGAATCACAATGGCTGATTTAAATTATTACAGTATGGTTAACTTTGTTTATAAATGTTCCAATTGATAATTTATTAAGTTTCCTATTTGAAGAACTTGTTAATTAAGATTTACCATTACCAGTACCAACAATCATTGGGCTTATTAAACTTAATATTGTTGAAGCAAAGTTTATATTTAATGACGGGGTTTTACACTCAGATGTTTGGTATGGCAATGGGAAATCCTCTCTCACCCGTCCTTAGTAATTTGTACATGGAATATTTTAAAATAAGATTGCTTAACAAAATCCTTTCCAGTAGAGTTTAGTAGTACAGATGTGTTGATGATGTTTTATGTCTAATGCCTGAGAATATAATTATAAACCATTTCCTTGTTAAATTAAACAGTCTAGTTCATTCCATAAATTTTACTGTTGAATTTGAACAAAATAACTCTTTGCCCTTTCTAGATGTTTAAATTATTAAGGGGAATCATGATTTTAAATTTAAAAAATACAGAAAACCAACAAATCACTATTCTTATGTGCAATATCAGTCATTACATCATGAAAGAGCTAAACTTTCTGTATTTTCATCAGTTTTTTGAGCGTTTTGTGTATTTGCAGCCCAGACTTCAAAGATGAAGAAATATAGCATTAGAACTGGACAAAATTCTAATACTCTCTTCATTCATGTGAAAGATTTTAACCATTCAATTGATTTTCAAAAGGCCGAGAAAGTTATATCAAGCAAATCCATGGTTGAGAGAAATGTAATGGAATCAGGTTTCATAAAAATAATTGTGAAATATGAATATTGCTTTAGGACTATATAAATTGGATTCATTTATTATTAATAAAATTTGTGGAGAATTTAAAATACATTAGAAATGATAAAATCTTAAAACTTGGGTAAAATATTAGGTATGTTTGACAGGTCCTTGACCATCTACCTACATCATAAAAAGGTCAGGTATTGTAAGTTTACCATGAGGTGTATTCTCGTCCATATGTGCCTTTACCTTCATTTTGTTTGCTGTTCCTTGAAAATGTGAAAAATCACGAAAGTGCTTGGAATTTCACTATTTTTTCACAGTGGACTGATGAAGTCACTGCCTGGCAACACGTTTCCTCAGTAAAAATATTAAGTTGTCGGTTTTCTGAACCATTTATCTACAGTCCTGTCAGACACAGCAATATCTTGAGACCTTGATACAGAGAATTCTTCACTTGCCTAACCTATAGGTATGACCTACTTCCACCTTTGGATTCGTCCAGTGTGATATCGCCTACGATTGCTTCACCTCACCTGTCTACGGTATATAAACCGTTTCTTCGCGCATATGTTGTATTCTTTTCAAGACTGACGACATCGACTCCAGACTGAGGAACTGATTACCTCAAACTCCTCCTGATCTTCACCATTCTTCTTTGCATAGGACTGATGAAACTACTTTGTGGCGAAACGTTTCCTGGGTAAAGATACTCAAGTGCTGCGCATGTGTCTAATTTATCAAAAAGTCACAATACCGCGTCTGGAACAATACACAAATAACCCGTACATGGAAGAGACGAGCTTCCAACGACGTTTCGGTCCGACTTGGACCTTTAACTAGTCTCGTCATAAGTTTATTTCTCCTATGTACGGGTTATTTATGCAAGATGGAGGAGGTATGGAATAATCTAGTCCCTTTTCCCTGAAAGCAAAAAACCCAACGAGACGCTGGACAAGGATATCCCCATCACTTCCAAGATTCAATTTTTATAAACCCATAAGCTTTTATGTGCATATATCAAATATAAGTAAATTAAGGACAAATAGTAATTATATTTCAATCCTTATTTACAATTTGAATACGATTATTCATTTGAAGTATAATAATGTAAGTCATTTTAAATTAGCGATGTTACTATTCAATGTAAAATGATGATACATCACCCAGTAAAATGGTGGAGGTTACACGCAATACAATGATGTCACATCAGTAGCTATAATGATGATACATCACCCAGGAAAATGGTGGAGATAACACACATGGCTTATTGATGTCAGATCGACAGCTAAAATGATGATACATTACCCGGTAATATGATGGAGATAACACACATAGTACAATGACATCATATCAACAGCTGTGATGATGCCATTTCATCACAAATAACAAAAACAGCAATGAAAATCTCCCTTATTGAGGGGTGACAGCATATTAAAAAAATTGCCACCTTGAAGTCACCACGACATGCATCCTTTAAGCACCTCATAAATCTCCTTACCTTAATATAAGACCAAATGTATACTACCTTGAATTTTTTCTACGTCTAAACGTAAACTGAATTCAAACATTTTCTTGAGACATATTGCCTTGAAACACCTAATATATTTTGGAAAAGCATACATATCTTTCCTTGATCACCCTTCTAAAACATTTTTATGGCAAGTTTCTCCGTCCAAATGTACAACACCTTAAGACACGTATTGACTACAAACACTTCCGAACACGACTCACGAAATCGTAATGACACGACTTCAAACAAACCATACCACGGGAGGGGACAGAACCCGCGATCAGAGAGTCTCAAAACTCCAGACCGTCGCGTTAGCCACTGGACCAGCTAGCCAAAATAAGATTCGTCCAACTAAGTATATTTCTACACCATAGGAAGGTTAGTACAGGCACCACTGTAACCACAAATGCAAGTTTTTACAGACGAATTTCCAGCTAGCGTGGCCGTGACGAACTCTGGCTCAAGTCCCCTCAAAGCCATCAACATGACTCACGAAATCGTGACCTGTACTTAACTCTGTGAAGAAGTGTCCTGTGTGCTCCCCGTGGACTGAACCAAGATGCCCTCCATCGAGCAACTTTACCAGCAGCTTAAGGAAGAATTGAGGGTAGCGAAGATGGAGATACGGCGATTGACTGAGGAAAACAAGAGGATTTGTAGTAGTCCTCCTGTTTCGAGTCCTCAGGTCAAGAAGGGATCCTGGTCAGTGGCTGGACAGCAGGGGACGAAGTTGACGATCAAGAAGACGAATAGAAAGCCAGAAACGATGAAGAAGAAAGAGACTGCTGTGGAAACTGTGGTGAAAACCTCCAACGCATTCTCGGTGCTACCCGACGAATGTGAGTCGACTACTGGGATCGTCACGACGAACGACAAGGAAGGTAAGAATATTGTTGTTGTTGGGGATAGCCAGGTTAGATGCATGGATAGGGCGTTCTGCTTGAAGGACAGGAGTAGGAGACAGAGGGTTTGCTATCCTGGGGCTGGGATGGAGGATATTGTTAGCCATGTAGATGACATCATGAGAGGTAATGGGAGCAATCCTATTATCTGTCTCAGTGCTGGAGGCAACGATGTTGGCAGACGTAGAAGTGAGGATCTGATTAGCAGGTATAGGTCAGCAATAGGGGTAATTAGGAGGAAGGGTGGGAACCCTGTCATATGTGGTATTTTGCCATGGAGAGGAGTTGGAAACGAATGGTTGTCCAGGGCAATTGGTGTCAATTGCTGGCTGGAGAAATACTGTAAGGAGAATGCGGTAACATTCGTTGACAACTGGGACCTCTTCTATGGCAGAAATGACATGTATGCCAGGGATGAGGTTCACTTATCTAGGTCTGGGGTGAGGGCACTGGCAACGGCAGTAGAGGGAGCTGTTAGGACTTTAAACTAGGAATATATAGTGGTATGGGTTTTGGCGAGAACACTATGAGTTCTAGGAGAACTAGTAATAGGCAAAATGAGGTGGATATTGGAAAGTCAGTGACACTAGGCGATAAGGACAATAATAGGTTTAGTGGAAAAACTGAAATGAGCAGGAAGGGTAAAGGAAAAGTAGGGCCATTAAATGTACATTATGCTAATAGTCGTCGTGCTAGGAATAAGATGGACGAGTTGAGATTAGTCTCTAGTGCAGGTAACATTGATGTATTTGCCTTAACTGAGACGTGGTTTAATTCAAAAAGTCGGGACATGCCTGCAGAATGTCACATTCAGGTTTTTAAATTGTTCCAAGTAGACAGAAGTATCGGGAAGGGGGGTGGGGCGGCATTGTATGTCCGAGATTACTTGAACTGTTGTATTAAAATGGGTATTAAGTCTGAAGTAAGACATACAGAGTCTGTTTGGATAGAATTTTCAGAGGGACATAAAAAATTGATTTTAGGTGTAATGTACCGTCCCCCAAACTTAGATACGGACCAGGGGAGACTACTATGAGAGGAAATTGTTAAGGCCACTAGGCACGATAACGTAGTAAATCTAGGAGACTTTAACTTTAGTCATATTGATTGGAATTTCTTGACTGGGAATTTAGAATCATATGACTTCTTAGAAATAGTTCAGGATTGTTTTTTGAAGCAGTTTGTCAGAGAGCGTACAAGGGGAAATAACCTGCTTGACTTGGCTTTGGCAAGCAGGGAAACCCTCGTAAATAATTTAGAAATTACAGAGGAACTCGGCACAAGCGATCACAAATCAATTACCTTTAGCATTGAATGGAAGTATGATAATAGGGATAATTCAGTAATGGTCCAAGATTTTCGCTTAGCAGATTACAATGGGCTTAGAGAACACTTATCATCTGTAGACTGGAGTAACGAAGAGAGCAATCAGTATGACAGCTTTCTTAACACAATACATGCTGCCCAAAGGACATTTATCCCATATAAGGAAATTAGATCGAATAGAAATGACCCCAAATGGATTAATAATAGGCTCAAATATCTTTTAGGTCAGAAGAAAGGAATTTATAGGCGTATCAAAAGAGGTGAGGGTCATCTTATGAATCAGTATATTGACATTAAGAGGGACGTTAAAAAGGGGATAAGAAAAGCTAAAAGGGACTATGAAATTAAAGTTGCCAGGGATTCAAAAACTAACCCAAAAAGTTTTTTCCAGGTTTATAGAACAAAAGTTAAAGATAAGATAGGTCCCCTTAAAAATAACTCTGGGCATCTCACTGACAAGGAGAATGAAATGTGCTCTATTCTTAATAATTATTTTCTCTCGGTTTTCACTCAGGAGGACACTGACAATATCCCAGTAATTAATTTTTATAGTGGGCTTGAAGATGATAAATTATGCAATATCACAGTCACTAGCAAAATGGTTATCAAACAGATAGACCGATTAAAGCAAAATAAATCCCCGGGCCTGGAGGTTACCTGGAGGTTATTCCGGGGATCAACGCCCCCGCGGCCCGGTCCATGACCAGGCCTCCCGATGGATCAGGGCCTGATCAACTAGGCTGTTACTGCTGGCCGCACGCAGTCCGACGTACGAGCCACAGCCCGGCTGATCCGGCACTGACTTTAGGTATCTGTCCAGCTCTCTCTTGAAGGCAGCCAGGGGTTTATTGGCAATTCCCCTAATGCTTGATGGGAGGCTGTTGAACAGTTTTGGGCCCCGGACACTTATGGTGTTTTCTCTTAGTGTACCAATGGCGCCCCTACTTTTTATTGGCGGCATTTTGCATCGCCTGCCCAGTCTTTTACTTTCGTAGGGAGTGATTTCTGTGTGCAGATTTGGGACCATTCTTTCCAAGATTTTCCAAGTGTAGATTATGATATATCTCTCCCTCCTGCGTTCCAACGAGTACAAGTCAAGTGCTTCCAAGCGTTCCCAGTAGTTAACGTGCTTGACAGAACTTATACGTGCGGTAAAGGATCTCTGTACACTCTCTAGATCTGCGATTTCACCTGCTTTCTATGGAGATGTTAATGTACAGCAGTATTCCAGCCTAGAGAGAACAAGTGATTTGAAAAGGATCATCATGGGCTTGGCATCTCTCGTTTTGAAAGTTCTCATTATCCATCCTATCATTTTCTTTGCACGTGCGATCGTGGCACTGTTGTGATCCTTGAAAGTGAGATCCTCAGACATTACTACTCCCAGGTCCCTTACATTATTTTTCCGCTCTATTGTATGGCCGGAGTCAGTAGTATACTCTGTTCTAGTTATTATCTCCTCCAGTTTTCCATAACGGAGTAGTTGGAATTTGTCCTCATTGAACATCATATTGTTTACCGTTGCCCACTGGAAAACTTTGTTTATATCTTCTTGGAGGTTAACCGCGTCCTCAGCAGATGACAGCCTCATGCAGATCCTAGTATCATCCGCAAAGGATGATACGGTGCTGTGGTGTATATCTCTGTTTATGTCTGATATGAGGATAAGGAATAAGATGGGGGAGAGTACTGTGCCTTGTGGAACAGAGCTCTTCACTATGGCAGCCTCCGATTTAACTCTGTTCACCACTACTCTTTGTGTTCGATTTGTTAGGAAGTTGAAGATCCATCTCCCCACTTTCCCAGTTATTCCTTTAGCACGTATTTTATGGGCTATTACGCCATGATCGCATTTGTCAAATGCTTTTGCAAAGTCTGTGTATATTACATCTGCATTCTGATTTTCTTCCAGTGCATCCAAGACCATGTCATAGTGATCCAGTAGTTGTGAGAGGCAGGAGCGCCCTGGAGGAGGGCCCTGATGAACTTTGTTCAAGGGTTCTTAAAGAGTGTAAAATGGAACTCTGTGAACCTTTAATATATTTAATTTATCTCTTCAAACAAGTGTAGTGCCTGATATGTGGAAGATGGCTAATGTAATTCCTATTTTTAAAGCAGGGGACAAGTCGTTACCGTCAATTACCGCCCAATAAGCCTAACCTCAATTGTAGGTAAATTACTAGAGTCAATTATAGCTGATAATATAAGAAGCCATCTCGATAGGCATAATTTGATTAATGATACTCAACATGGTTTCACCAGGGGCCGTTCCTGCCTAACTAATTTATTAACCTTCTTCAGCAAAGTTTTTGAGGCCGTTGATCAGGATAAAGAATTCGATATCGTTTATTTGGATTTTAGTAAGGCTTTTGATAGAGTACCACATCAGAGACTGTTGAAGAAAGTGGCTGCCCATGGCATTGGGGGAAAAATACTGTCATGGATCGAGTCATGGCTCACTAATAGGAAGCAGAGAGTGTGCATAAATGGGGTTAAATCTGAGTGGGGATCTGTAACAAGTGGCGTTCCGCAGGGATCAGTTTTAGGCCCATTGTTGTTTATAATATATATAAACGACTGTGGCATGCAAAGAGTACGTAACCTTTATTCGCATGTACACACCCTCATTTACAGGCTATCTCCCCCAACAGAATGGACATAAATTCGTTAGAAAACATTCAGCGTAGGATGACTAAATTAATACATAGCATTAGGAATCTTCCTTATGAAGAAAGATTGAAGACTCTTAAGTTACATTCACTTGTTAGACGAAGAATGAGGGGAGACCTGATCGAAGTGTATAAGTGGAAGATAGGTATTAATAAAGGGGATATTAACAAGGTCTTGAGGATATCTCTCCAAGAGAGAACCCGTAGTAATGGATTTAAATTAGATAAGTTTAGATTTAGAAAGGACATAGGAAAGTATTGGTTTGGAAATAGGGTAGTTGATGAGTGGAACAGTCTACCTAGTTGGGTTATTGAGGCTAGGACTTTGGGTAGTTTCAAATTTAGGTTGGATAAATACATGAGTGGGATGGGTTGGATTTGAGTGGGACTTGCACATCAGAGCTTATTTCTTGGGTAGCATTGAAAATTGGGTAGGTCAAATGTTTGTTAGTGGGATGAATTGTAAAGGACCTGCCTAGTATGGGCCAACAGGCCTGCTGCAGTGTTCCTCCTTTCTTATGTTCTTATGTTCTTATAAATCCAAGTAATCTGTTGGCCTTGTTGCGCACACTGAGGCACTGCTGTCTTGGCTTTAGATTTCTGCTTACCATGACTCCCAAGTCTTTTTCACATTCTGTATGACCAAGCTCTACTTCACCTAGATTATAGCTTCGAGGGTTATTTTCATTACCAAGGGCAAGTACCTTACACTTATCCACATTAAACTTCATCTGCCATTTCTCAGACCAAGACATTAATTTGTTCAAATCGTCCTGGAGTTCATTGATATCCTCCTCAGAGTGAATTATACGGCCTATCTTTGTATCATCAGCAAACTTACTCATGTCACTAGTAATCCTTTCATCAAGGTCATTAATGTAAATTATGAACAAGAGAGGGCCTGAAACTGATCCTTGTGGAACGCCACTAGTGACTAATCCCCATTCAGATTTCACTCCATTAATGGTAACTCTCTGCTCTCTATTGGTAAGCCATGCCTCAATCCACGCTAGAACTTTACCTCCCATACCATGAGCTGCCACTTTTCTTAAGAGTCTCTTGTGAGGTACTCTGTCGAAGGCTTTACTAAAATCCAAATAAACAATATCATATTCCTTATCACTGTCAACTGCCTCAAATGTTCTATTGAAGAACGTCAGTAAGTTTGTCAGGCAGGAACGACCTTTCGTGAATCCATGCTGAGATTCATTTATCAAGTTATGCTCTTCAAGGTGACTTCTGATAATGTCAGCTATAATTGATTCTAATAACTTGCCCACTATAGATGTCAGGCTTATCGGACGGTAATTTGAAGGAGTGGACTTATCCCCTGATTTGAATATAGGAACCACATTAGCTATCTTCCACATCTCTGGCACAACACTGGTAAGGATGGACGCATTGAATACACTCGTTAATGGCTGACTAAGCTCCATCTTGCATTCCTTAAGTACCCTTGAAAACAACTCATCGGGTCCCGGGGACTTATTTCGTTTCAGTTTGTCTATCTGTTTAATAACCATGTCCCTCGTGACAGTAATATTAGTTAACTTAAATTCATCAGGAACTAAATAATTGTTAATTACTGGAATCTCATTTACATCTTCCTGTGTAAAAACTGACAAAAAATAGTCATTAAATAAGGAACACATTTCCAGTTCATTATCCGTCAGCTGTCCATTCCCAGATTTCAGAGGTCCTACTTTTTCCTTCACCTTCGTCGTATACACTTGAAAGAACCCCTTTGGATTAGTCTTTGATTCATTAGCGACTCTAATTTCATAGTCACGTTTAGCCTTTCTAATCGCCTTTTTTACTTCTCTTTTAAGCTGAACATATTGGTCAGTAAGGTTAACCTCTCCTCTTCTGATGCGCCTATAAATTCCCCTTTTCTCCCCTAATAGATGCTTTAACCTCCTGTTAACCCATTTGGGATCGTTATTATTAGACCTAATTTCTCTCTGGGGAATGTATATACTCTGGGCACTGTGTACATTATTAAGAAAACAATCATAAAAGCAGATCCCTTCATATTCATAAGTATGATTATCGTCAATAAAATCATTAGCTAGATAACCCCAATCAAGATTAGACAGATGTTCCCTAAGTCCATTATAATCGGCAGAACGAAAATCGGGGATTTTTACTGTATTATCATTATTCTTGCATTCCCAATTAATGCTAAAGGTGATGGATTTGTGATCACTTGCGCCAAGCTCTTCAGTGATCTCCAGATTATTCACTAGTGTTTCCTTATTTGACAAGACTAGGTCTAGCAAATTATTACCCCTGGTAGGTTCAGTTACACTCTGTTTCAGAAAACAGTCCTGAACTGTTTCCATGAAGTCACTGGACTCTAGATTACCTGTCAAAGAATTCCAGTCAATTTGGCTAAAGTTAAAATCCCCTACTATGACTACGTTACTGTGTCCAGAAGCCCTAACAATTTCGTCCCAAAGAAGTCTCCCTCTATCGTGATCCAAGCCTGGAGGTCGGTATATTACACCTAGAATTAGTTTTTCTTGACCCTCCACGAACTCTACCCAAACAGACTCTGTTACTGCTCCATCTATTTTTATACCTTTTTTTATGCAACAATTAATATTTTCTCGAACATACAATGCAACTCCTCCCCCCTTCCCATTACATCTATCCGCATTGAATAACTTAAATCCCTGAATATTACACTCAGCAGTCATATCCCGACTCTTTAAATCATACCACGTTTCAGTTAATGCAATGATATCAAAGTTCCCAGCACATGCTACCAAACGTAGTTCATTAATTTTATTTCTTGCACTTCGACTGTTAGCATAAAATACCATCATATGTTTTTTCTTCTGCACATTTTTCCTATTCATCTTTGTTTTTACACAATTTCTGAAATTATCATTACCCAGAGTTACTCCATGACAGTTACTATTAAGATTCTTAATATCACAGCATAAGTCAATATATCCATACTCATTATTAATCATTTCTAAACCCATACCTCTAACTAATCCTAGTTTAAAGTCCTAACAACCCCCTCAACTGAGTTAGCAAGAAAACCCACACCTGCCCTGGTTAAGTGAACCCCATCCCTGGCATACATGTCATTTCGGCCATAGAAGTTGTCCCAGTTGTCAATGAATGGTACTGCATTATCCTTACAGTGTTTATCCAGCCAACAATTAATACCAATTGCTCTGGACAACCATTCATTACCAACACCTCTTCTTGGCAAAATGCCACATATAACAGGGCGCCCCCCCCTTCTTCCTAATCATGTCTATAGCTGTCCTGAACTTTCTAACTAAATCCTCACTTCTACGCTTGCCTACATCATTGCCTCCAGCACTGAGGCAAATAATAGGATTGATCCCATTACCGTTCATGATGTTGTCGAGCCGGCTAACAATGTCCTCCATCCCAGCCCCAGGAAAGCATACCCTTTGTCTCCTACTCCTGTCCTTCAAGCAGAATGCCCTATCCATGTATCTAACCTGGCTATCTCCAACGACAACAATATTCTTACCTTCTTTGTCGTTCGTCGTGACGATCCCAGTAGTAGACTCACATTCGTCGGGTAGCACCGAGAATGCGTTGGAGGTTTCCACGGGAGTTTCCACAGCAGTCTCTTTCTTCTTCATCGTTTCTGGTTTTCCATTCGTCTTCTTGATCGTCAACTTCGTCGTCCCCTGCTGTCCAGCCACTGACCACGATCCCTTCTTGACCTGAGGACTCGAAACAGGAGGACTACTACGAATCCTCTTGTTTTCCTCGGTCAATCGCCGTATCTCCATCTTCGCTGCCTTCAATTCTTCCTTAAGTTGCTGGTAAAGTTGCTCGATGGAGGGCATCTTGGTTCAGTCCACGGGAGCAAACAAGACACTTCTTCACAGAGTTAAGTACAGGTCAGCACTCAAAGTACAGGTCACCACTATTCTGGTTGAAGTTGTCGGATATAGAAATAAGTGATGATTCCAGGATTCTTCGGTATTGAGTGTTGTCTTCTGTGGCGATGAGTCTTGAGTTTCTGTAGTTTATCAAGTGGTTGTGTGAATTACGGTGTTGTACACAGGCATTCCTTGTGTCGTCAGACCTGCTTGCGTATTGGTGTTCTGAAATACGTGTTTGGAGGTCCCTTGATGTTTAGCCCACGTATAACTTGTTGCAGTCATTACAAGGGATTATGCATACCCCTGCAGAGGGTGGAAGCTTGTCCTGTCTATCACTGGTAATGTCCTTGATGGTCGTGGTTGTGGAGGTAGATACTTGAAGTGAGGTATTGGAAAAGATGTTGGAAATGTGTTTGGCAATGGAGTTGGTGGGGAGGACTATGTATCTCTTCTCGGCAGTGTCTTCTCTGGGTGTGTTGAAGATGTTTAATGCCCGTCGTCTGCAGTCTCTGATGAAGTGAGGAGGATAGTGGAGTTTAGAAAATACTTGTTCAATTATCGTGCATTCTTCTTCAAGAAACTCATTGCTGCAGATTCTGAGTGTAATTATAGGCTTCTTCCTGCGTGCACTCAGAATCTGCAGCAATGAGTTTCTTGAAGAAGAATGCACGATAATTGAACAAGTATTTTCTAAACTCCACTATCCTCGTCACTTCATCAGAGACTGCAGACGACGGGCATTAAACATCTTCAACACACCCAGAGAAGACACTGCCGAGAAGAGATTTAGAAATGGACGACTCGGATTTAGAAATGTGAGGCGCAATCCTAGCGAAGAAGTTGCGAGACCACTCCGTGTCATCAGAGGAAAATTCTCCAGTTCTGACAAGCCTAACCATGCAGCCAGAGAATACGGAAGGAATGGATCAATGTGAACAGTAAGACACGCCGGCCCTCCAAGGAGCAGGTAAACCAGCTCAAATCTCCTTCCAGATTCAAGGTAAAGGCTTATGGGGAACACAAAACCCACTATGGCGTGGTTACACACCTGGAAACACGGCACAAACTGAGGTTCAAGATATGGTTCAACCTGAGGGGAGAACCAATACTGACTCCTATCAACAGGGAAATGCATATCACCTTGAAGAAAGTCATGGAGACAGACCGCTCCTTCACCCTGGAGGAACTGGATTCTCGGCAGAAGGTCACCAAGGGTGTAGTGATGCGATACCCGCTGATGATGCCCATCGAGGCAGTAGCAGCTCACCCCAGTGTCGTGTCAGCTCATCGTCTCAAGGCAAAATCGGCAGGCAATTCACCAACCCTGCAGGTCCTCATTCAGCATGTAGGACCGCTGCCATCCCAGCTGGACCTTGGTTCTTGGGGCAGGTACGATGTTAGGACCTTCACGGCAGAACCAGTTCGCTGTTTCAAGTGTCAGCGTTACGGACACCTGGGTGCACTCTGTCCGAACAGAGTAATCTGCGGTGTCTGCAGCCAGCCCCACCCTACCGAGGAATGCATCACCAAGCTGAAGAATGCATCGCCACCCACTCCACGATGCCCGAATTGCAGGCAGAAACACCATGCCTGGAACCCTCGATGCCCTGAGAGGCTCACTAGAATTCGTGAGGCCTGGAAGACACCAACGACGAGACAGCAGGCTACGGCAGAGCATCACCCTCAGCAGACAATGGGTGCAGAGAATCCTGCCATACTGCAGAACTCTCATCAGTCAACCCAACTCAGTGCCCAGGAATTTCCGACCCTTGAAAACTCAACCAGGCGTCATGAACAGGAGCATCCAAACTACGAATTCTCTGCATTATATTCACACCACACATTGCCCTCAGACATGACATCTCCACTGCCTCCAGCCTTCTCCTCGCTGCAACATTCAACACCCATGCTTCACACCCATATAAGATCGTTGGTATAACTATACTCTCATACATTCCCCTCTTTGCCTCCAAGGACAAAGTTCTTTATCTCCACAGACTCCTCAGTGTACCACTCACAATTTTCCCTTCATCAATTCTGTGATTCACTTCATCTTTCATAGACCCATCTGCTAACACGTCCGCTCCTAAATATATGAATGCATTCACCTCCTCCATACTCTCTCCCTCCAACCTGATATCCAAAATTTCGTTACATAATTTTTTTTGTTATCCTTATCACCTTGCCCTTTCCTATATTCAATTTCAATTTTCTTCTTTTACATACCCTACCAAATTCATCCACCAACCTCCGCAACTTCTCTTCAGAATCTCTCAAAAGCACAGTGTTATCAGCAAAGAGCAACTGTTAGATTCTTTATCTTTTAACCCCAAACCTCTTGCCAACACCCAAGCATTGACTTCTCTTATAATCCCATCTATAAATATATTGAACAACCATGGTGACATCATACATCCTTGTCTAAGGCTAACTTTTACTGGGAAATAATCTCCCACTGTCCTACATGCTTTAACCTGAGCCTCACTATCCTCGTAAAAACTTTTCACTACTTTCAACAACCTGCTTCCTATTCCATACATCTGCAACATCTGTCACATTGCCCCCCCTTTACACCCTGTAATCCGCTTTTCCAAATCCATAAATGCTATAAAAACCTCTTTAGTCTTATCTAAATACTGTTCACCTATATATTTCACTGTAAACACTTGGTCTACACCCCCCCTACGCTTCCTAAAGCCTACTTGTTCATCTACTGTCCTTTAATTTTTTTAATAATAACACTATAAAGACTTATTCCCCTACAATTTTTGCACTCTCTTATGTCCCCTTTGCTTTTATACAAAGGAACTATGCATGCTCTCTGCCAATCCCTAAGTACCTTACCCTCTTCCATACAATCACCCAAATACTATATCCCCACCTGCTTTTAACATTTCTATCTTTATCCCATCAATCCAGGTTTGTAGGAGTGGGGAGGAGCGAGTTGTGAGTGTGGGGGAAGTTCGTCAGGCAGTGGGTAGAATGAAAGAGAATAAAGCAGCTGGTATTGGTAGGATATCTATCTGTGTGGAAATCTTTAGCTCAAGTACTTTCACACTTCTCAGTGCGTCATCAGGAGCTATACAGAGTTGCAAGGCAGCAACTGAAGAAGTGAGGGGAAGTTTTCTCAGAGTAGCGTCGTGTGGGTTTGCCACCTGCCAGAGCCTCTTTTCCCAGGCCCTGATGAACTGTTTGCAAGGGTTTTAAAGGAATGTAAAGAGGAACTTAGCAAACCTTTGGCTGACCTTTTCAACATATCGCTACGAACTGGCATAATGCCAGACAAGTGGAAAATGGCAAATATAATACCTATTTACAAAGCAGGAAGCAGGTCCTTATCTCCACAGTGGGAAAATTTATGGAATAAATAATTGCCGAGGCAATTCGTAGCTAACTTGAAAGGCATAAATTGATTACTAAATCTTAACATGGTTTTACAAAGGGGCGTTCCTGCCTTACGAATTTATTAATTTTTTTCACTAAGGTAATTGAGGAGGTAGATCATGGTAATGAATATGATAATGTGTATATAGACTTCAATAAGGCTTTTGATAGAGCTTCACATCAGAGGCTGAGGAAACTTAAGGCACACGGAATAGGAGAATTTTTTTCCTGAGTAGAGGCATGGTTGACAAATAGGCAGCAGAGAGTTTGCATAAATGGGGAGAAATCAGAATGGGGGCACGTCATAAGCGGTGTTAGACCCGTTGTTGTTCACAATTTACATAAACGACATAGATGAGGGAATAAACAGTGATATAAGCAAGTTTGCTGATGACACCAAAAGAAGTCGTCCAATTCATTCTAATGAGGACATTAGAGCACTCCAGGAAGATTTGAATAGACTGATGCAATGGTCGGAGAAGTGACAGATGCAGTTTAATATAGACAAATACAAAGTTCTAAATGTTGGACAGGAAAATAACCATGCCACATATAAACTAAATAATGTTGATCTTAATATTACGGATTGCTAAAATTATTTAGAAGTTCTGGTTAGCAGTAATCTAAAACCAAGAAAACAGAGCATAAGTGTTCGCAATAAAGCTAACAGAATCCTTGGCTTTATATCAAGAAGCATTAATAATACAAGTCGTCATGTTGTTCTTCAACTCTATATAAATTTGGTTAGGCCTCACTTAGATTATGCTGCACAGCTCTGGTCACCGTATTACAGAGTGGATATAAAAGCGCTGGAAAATGTAAAAGGAGGATGACGAAGTTGATCCCATACATCAGAAATCTTCTCTATGAGGATAGACTAAGGGCCCTGAATCTGCACTCTCTCGAAAGGCGTAGAATTAGGGGAAATATGATTGAGGTGTATAAATGGAAAACAGGAATAAATAAAGAGGATGTAATTAGCGTGCTGAAAATATCCAGCCAAGACAAGACTCGCAGCAATGATTTGAAGTTGGAAAAATTCAGATTCAGGAATCATATAGGAAAGCACTGGTTTGGTAACAGAGTTGTGGACGAGTGGAACAAACTCCCGATTACCGTCATAGAAGCTAAAACGTTGTGTAGTTTTAAAAATGGATTAGATAAATACATCAGAGGGAATGGGTGGGTGTGAGATGGATCTGACTGACTTGTGCTAGTAGGTAGGATGCAGTGCTTCCTCGTTAAGTGTGGCCTGATCTGACTTGGTTGGGTAATTGACTATGCCGGTAGGAGACTTGGACCTGCCTCGCATAGGCCAGTAGGCCTGTTGCTGTGTTCTTTCTTATGTTCTAAGACACTAAGGATTGGAATGCATATCTGTAGTGCTGATGTAGTTATCACTGTCCTGTCGTCTTGGATTTTCTTAATCAAGGTTTTGAATCCTACAACAACCTCGTTAGATCTACACAGGAGTACCCGGGGGTCCCCCAACAGCAGTACCCGGGGGTCCCCCAACAGCAGTGCCCGGGGGTCCCCCAACAGCAGTACCCGGGGGTCCCCCAACAGCAGTACCCGGGGGTCCCCCAACAGCAGTACCCGGGGGTCCCCCAACAGCAGTACCCGGGGATCCCCCAACAGCAGTACCCGGGGATCCCCCAGAAGCAGCACCCAGGGATCCCCCAACAGCAGTACCCGGGGATCCCCCAACAGCAGTACCCGGGGATTCCCCAACAGCAGTACCCGGGGATCCCCCAGAAGCAGCACCCAGGGATCCCCCAACAGCAGTACCCGGGGATCCCCCAACAGCAGTACCCGGGGATCCCCCAGAAGCAGCACCCAGGGATCCCCCAACAGCAGTACCCGGGGATCCCCCAAAAGCAGTACCCGGGGATCCCCCAACAGCGGTACCCGGGGATCCCCCAACAGCAGTACTCGGGGATCCCCCAACAGCAGTACTCGGGGATCCCCCAACAGCAGTACCCGGGGATCCCCCAGCAGCAGAACCCGGGGATTCCCCAACAGCAGTACCCGGGGATCCCCAACAGCAGTACCCGGGGGTCCCCCAACAGCAGTACCCGGGGATCCCCCAACAGCAGTACCCGGGGATCCCCCAACAGCAGTACCCGGGGATCCCCCAGAAGCAGCACCCAGGGATCCCCCAACAGCAGTACCCGGGGATCCCCCAACAGCAGTACCCGGGGATTCCCCAACAGCAGTACCCGGGGATCCCCCAGAAGCAGCACCCAGGGATCCCCCAACAGCAGTACCCGGGGATCCCCCAGAAGCAGCACCCAGGGATCCCCCAACAGCAGTACCCGGGGATCCCCCAACAGCAGTACCCGGGGATCCCCCAACAGCAGTACCCGGGGATCCCCCAGAAGCAGCACCCAGGGATCCCCCAACAGCAGTACCCGGGGATCCCCCAACAGCAGTACCCGGGGATTCCCCAACAGCAGTACCCGGGGATCCCCCAGAAGCAGCACCCAGGGATCCCCCAACAGCAGTACCCGGGGATCCCCCAGAAGCAGCACCCAGGGATCCCCCAACAGCAGTACCCGGGGATCCCCCAAAAGCAGTACCCGGGGATCCCCCAACAGCGGTACCCGGGGATCCCCCAACAGCAGTACTCGGGGATCCCCCAACAGCAGTACTCGGGGATCCCCCAACAGCAGTACCCGGGGATCCCCCAGCAGCAGTACCCGGGGATTCCCCAACAGCAGTACCCGGGGATCCCCCAACAGCAGTACCCGGGGATCCCCCAACATCAGTACCCGGGGATCCCTCAACAGAAGTACCCGGGGATCCCCCAACAGCAGTACCCGGGGATCCCCCAACAGCAGTACTCGGGGATCCCCCAACAGCAGTACTCGGGGATCCCCCAACAGCAGTACCCGGGGATCCCCCAGCAGCAGTACCCGGGGATTCCCCAACAGCAGTACCCGGGGATCCCCAACAGCAGTACCCGGGGATCCTCCAACAGCAGTACTCGGGGATCCCCCAACAGCTGTACCCGGGGATCCCCCAGCAGCAGAACCCGGGGATCCCCCAACAGCAGTACTCGGGGATCCCCCAGCAGCAGTACCCGGGGATCCCCCAACAGCAGTACTCGGGGATACCAAAACAGCAGTACCCGGGGATCCCCCAACAGCAGTACTCGGGGATCCCCCAACAGCAGTACCCGGGGATCCCCCAGCAGCAGTACCCGGGGATTCCTCAACAGCAGTACCCGGGGATCCCCCAACAGCAGTATCCGTGGGTCCCCCAGCAACAGTTCCCGGGGATCTCATAGAAGCAGTACCCGGGGATCCCCCAGCAGCAGTACCCTGGGATCCCCCCAGCAGCAGTACCCGGGGATCCCCCAGCAGCAGTGCCCGGGGATCCCCCAGCAGCAGTACCCGGGGATCCCCCAGCAGCAGTACCCAGGGATCACCCAGCAGAGTACCCGGGGATTCCCTCAGCAGCAGTACCCAGGGATCCCCCCACCAGCAGTACACGAGTATAACCCAAACAGCAGTACCCGGGGATTCCCCAGCGGCAGTACCCGGGAATCCCCCAGGCAGCAGTACCCGGGGATCACCCAGCAGCAGTGCCCGGGGATTCCCCCAGCAGCAGTACCCAGGGATCACCCAGCAGCTGTACCCGAGGATTCCTTCAGCAGCAGTACCCAGGGATCCCCCAGCAGCAGTCCCCGGGGATAACCCATGCAGCAGTACCCGGGGATCCCCCAAGCAGCAGTACCCGGGGATCCCCCAGCAGCAGTACCCGGGGATTCCCCAACAGCTGTATTCGGGGGTCCCCCAGCAGCAGTACCCGGGAATCCCCCAGCAGCAGTACCCGGGAATCCCCCTGCAGCAGTACCCGGGGATACCCCAGCAGCAGTACTCGGGGATCCCCAACAGCAGTACCCGGGGATAACCCAACAGCAGTACCCGGGAATCCACCAGCAGCAGTACCCGGGGATCCGCCAGTAGCAGTACTCGGGGATAACCCAGCAACAATACCCGGGGATCCCTCAGCAGCAGTGCCCGGGGATCCCCCAACAGGTGTACCCTGGGATCCCCCAGCAGCAGTACCTGGGGATCACCCAGCAGCAGTACCAGGGGATCCCACCAGCAGCAGTACCCGGGGATCCCCCAGCAGCAGTATCCCGGGATCTCCCAGCAACAGTACCCAGCGATCCCCCAAGCAGTAGTACCCGGGGATCCCCCAGCAGCCGTACCCGGGGATCCCCCAGCAACAGTACCCAGGGATCCCCCAGCAACAGCACCCGGGTATCCTCCAAGCAGTAGTACCTGGGGATCCCCCCGCAGCAGTTCTCGGGGATCCCCCAGCAGCAGTACCCTGGGATCCCCCAGCAGCAGTATCCGTGGGTCCCCCAGCAGCAGTTCCCGGGGATCTCATAGAAGCAGTACCCGGGGATCCCCCAGCAGCAGTATCCTGGGATCTCCCCAGCAGCAGTACCCGGGGATCCCCCAGCAGCAGTGCCCGGGGATCCCCCAGCAGCAGTACCCGGGGATACCCCAGCAGCAGTACCCAGGGATCACCCAGCAGAGTACCCGGGGATTCCCTCAGCAGCAGTACCCAGGGATCCCCCCACCAGCAGTACACGAGTATAACCCAAACAGCAGTACCCGGGGATTCCCCAGCGGCAGTACCCGGGAATCCCCCAGGCAGCAGTACCCGGGGATCACCCAGCAGCAGTGCCCGGGGATTCCCCCAGCAGCAGTACCCAGGGATCACCCAGCAGCTGTTCCCGGGGATTCCTTCAGCAGCAGTACCCAGGGATCCCCCAGCAGCAGTCCCCGGGGATAACCCATGCAGCAGTACCCGGAGATCCCCCAAGCAGCAGTACCCGGGGATCACCCAGCAGCAGTGCCCGGGGATTCCCCCAGCAGCAGTACCCTGGAATCCCCCAGCAGCAGTACCCGGGGATCCCCCAGCAGCAGTACCCGGGGTTCCCCCAGGAGCAGTGCCAGGGATCCCCCGATAGGAGTACCTTGGGATCCCCTCAGCAGCAGTATCCGGGGATCCGCCAGCAGCAGTATCCGGGGATCTCCCAGCAGCAGTACCCAGGGATCCCCAAGCAGCAGTACCCGGGGTTCCCCCAGCAGCAGTACCCGAGGATCCCCAGGCAGCAGTACCCGGGGATCCCCCAGCAGCAATACCTGGGGTTCCCCCAGGAGCAGTGCCCGGGGATCCCCCAACTGGAGTACCTTGGGATCCCCCCAGCAGCAGTACCCGGAGATCCCCCAACAGGAGTACCTGGGGATCTCCCAGCAGCAGTACCCGCGGATCCCCCAGCAGCAGTGCCCGGGGAACCCCAACAGGAGTACCCTGGGATCCCCCAGCAGCGGTACCCGGGGATCCATCAGTAGCAGTACCCGGGGAAAACCCAGCAACAGTACCCGGGGATCCCCCAGCAGCAGTGCCCGTGGATCCCCCAACAGGAGTATCCCGGGATCCCCCAGCAGCAGTACCCGGGGATCCACCAGTAGCAGTACCCGGGGATAACCCAGCAACAGTACCCGGGGATCCCCCACCAGCAGTGCCCGGGGATCCCCCAACAGGAGTACCCTGGGATCCCCCCAGCAGCAGTACCCGGGGATCTCCCAGCAGAAGTACCCTGGGATCCCCCCAGCAGCAGTACCCGGGGGTCCCCCAGCAGCAGTACCCGGGGATCCCCCAGCAGAAGTACCCGGGGATCCCCTAGCAGCAGTACCAGGGGATCACCCAGCAGTAGTACCCGGGGATCCCCCAGCAGCAGTGCCCGGGAATCCTCCAGCAACAGTACCCAGGGATTCCCCAGCAACAGTACCCGGGGATCCCCCAGCAGAAGTACCCGGGGATCCCCTAGCAGCAGTACCAGGGGATTCCCCAGCAGAAGTACCCGGGGATCCCCCAACAGGAGTAAACCGGGATCCCCCAACAGCAGTACCCGGGGATCCCCCAACAGGAGTACCCTGGGATCCTCCCAGCAGCAGTACCCGGGGATCCTGCAACAGGAGTACCCTGGGATCCCCGCCAGCAGCAGTACCCGGGGATCCCCAACAGGAGTAAACTGGGATCCCCCAAGCAGCAGTACCCGGGGATCCCCCTGCAGCTGCACCCGGGGATCCCCCAACAGGAGTACCCTTGGATCCCCCCAGCAGCAGTACCAGGGGATCCCCAAACAGCAGTAACCGGGGATCCCCCAGCAGCAGTACCCAGGGATCCCTCAGCAGGAGTACCCGGGGATCCTCCAGCAGGAATATACGGGGATCCCGGAACAGGAGAACCCTGGGATCCTTCAGTAGTGTTACCCAGGGATCCTCCAGTAGCACCCAGGGATCCCCCAGGGTCTTACTGGACCAGCAGGGATCATGTAGGGTGACTTTTCGGAGCACAACAGTGTGTGGCAGCATCAGCACTGTCTGTTGCGAGGGAGAGAGAGAGAGAGAGAGAGAGAGAGAGAGAGAGCGAGAGAGAGAGAGAGAGAGAGAGAGAGAGAGAGAGAGAGAGAGAGAGAGAGAGCAGAGAGGCAGAGAGGCAGAGAGAGAGAGAGAGAGAGAGAGAGAGAGAGAGAGAGAGAGAGAGATTACCTTCATGGTAGATTTCTAAGTGTAGTTCTCAATGGAACGGAATCAGCAAGACATCCTATTGGGGCAAGTGTTCCACAAGGAAGCGTGCTGTTATGGAATGTCTACTTCAACGACCTTCTTCATCTCATCCCAGAATCACATGCATATGCAGACGACTGTACACTGACATTCACTTATCCAAGAGAAGAAATGCCAGCTGCTCTAAGCTACATCAATCACCAGCTGAGAGCTATATCAGTTTGGGGAAATAGATGGCAAGTAACATTTGCACCTGAGAAAACGCAAATGATGATGGTCTCTAGGCACCATGATGGTAATGCTGGTGCAGTAGTAAGGATGAATGGGAGGGTGTTGGCACCTGGAGAAGAAGTTGATATCCTTGGGGTGAAATTTGACTCCAAACTAACCATGAAGAACCATGCTGTAAATCTTGCAAACAAGGCAGCCAGGAAGCTTACAGCACTTCGCCGTATCTCGCATCTGCTTGACAGCAGGGGTTGCAAGATCCTGTACGAGGCACAAGTACGCTCACACCTTGAGTATGCTCCACTTTCTTGGTTTGCCTGCCCCCCCTCTCATCTGCGACTGGTTGACAGAGTAGAGAACAGAGCAAGACGTCTCATCTCTCGTCTGGACCCATCCTGGATAGATCTGTCATTTCAGCAGAGCCTTCAACATAGGAGGGATGTGGGTGGCCTTACTGTTATGTACAAGGCCAATATTGTCAAAATACCACACTTGGATCCACTTCGAGGACAGCGTGAAGCAAGCTTTTATGCCACAAGACGGGCAGAAAGCAGCAACTTCACTCTGGCTGTACCCTTCTCCAGAATTCACTCCATCTGAGATCATACATACCCAGGATGGCTCGAGTATGGAACACGTTCGTACAGCATAATGATGTCAACGAGATAAAGTCAGTTAATCAAATGAAAATGCTGGCCCACAGATGGCTCCAACTTCATCCTGTTCCCTACTTGTATGTCTCATAACAATAAAAATGCTTTCAAATGAGCTGATGTAGGTAACAGCTCTTAGCTTGCCAATAAAGTTAGGAATTCTTAACCTGTAAATAGCTTGTCAATAAAGCTAGGGATCCGTAACCTTGTTGTCAAACCCTGTTTAAAAAAAATAAAAGAGAGAGAGAGAGAGAGAGAGAGAGAGAGAGAGAGAGAGAGAGAGAGAGAGAGAGAGAGAGAGAGACCCGTGCTAAAACAATCAGTTCAACATTAAAATTAGGAAAAATAAATGAATTACTTTTTTATTCTCTCTCTCTCTCTCTCTCTCTCTCTCTCTCTCTCTCTCTCTCTCCTCCCTTCCTGTTTGTCCTTCTGTTTTTCTCTATCACATTACCTTCCCCTCTCTTCCCTTCCCTCCCTCCTACACTCCCTACCTCCCTCCTTCCTTCAATCCATTCCACCTCTCTCCCCTATCCCAGTTCCCTCTCTCCACTCCGCTCTCTCTCTCTCTCACCTACCACCTGTTGCTTGTACAGAAGATGGAGTGGGGAGGGGGGCGGGGGGAAGGGGGATGGCTAGGGGGAGGGAGAGGTGGATGGGGAGGGGGGAGGGGTAAATAATTTGGGGGCGGATGGGAAAGAACGGAGGGAGTGGAGGGTGAAGATGGTTGGGGTGAGGGGTGGTCGGGGGCGGGGTGGGGTAGGGGAGGAGGAAGACCATGGGAGAGGCATGTGACGGGAAGGACGGAGGAAGTGGAGGTTGTGAGCTGGAGGGGAACCTAGGGAGGAGGATGAGGGGAACCTAGGGAGGAGGACGAGCGGAACTTAGGGAGGAGGAGGAAGGGAACCTAGGGAGGAGGACGAGGGGAACCTAGGGAGGAGGAGGAGAGGAACCTAAGGAGGAAAGGAACCTAAGGAGGAGGAGAGAAACCTAGGGAGGACGAGGGGAACCTAGGGAGGAGGACGAGAGGAACCTAGGGAGGAGGACGAGGGGAACCTAGGGTGGAGGACGAGGGGAACCTAGGGAGGAGGACGAGAGGAACCTAGGGAGGAGGACGAGGGGAAGCTAGGGAGGAGGACGAGAGGAACCTAGGTAGGAGGACGAGGGGAACTTAGGGAGGAAGACGAGGGGAACCTCGGGAGGAGGACGAGGGGAACCTTGGGAGGAAGAGGAGGGGAACTTAGGGAGGAGAACGAGGGGAACCTAGGGAGGAGGACGAGGGGAACCTAGGGAGGAGGACGAGGGGAACCTAGGGAGGAGGAGGAGAGGAACCTAAGGAGGAGGAGAGGAACCTATGGAGGAGGAGATAAACCTAGGGAGAAGGACGAGGGGAACCTAGGGAGGAGGACGAGAGGAACCCAGGGAGGAGGACGAGGGGAACCTAGGGTGGAGGACGAGGGGAACCTAGGGAGGAGGACGAGAGGAACCTAGGGAGGAGGACGAGGGGAAGCTAGGGAGGAGGACGAGAGGAACCTAGTGAGGAGGACGAGGGCAACTTAGGGAGGAAGACGAGGGGAACCTCGGGAGGAGGACGAGGGGAACCTAGGGAGGAGGAGGAGGGGAACTTAGGGAGGAGGAGGAAACCTATTTAGGAGGACGAGGGGAACCTAGGGAGGAGGACGAGGGGAACCTAGGGAGGAGGACGAGGGGAACCTAGGGAGGAGGAGGGGGAACCTATGGAGGACGAGGGGAACCTAGGGAGGTGGAGGAGGAGGGGGAACCTAGGGAGGAGGACGAGTTGAGCCTAGGGAGGAGGAGGAGGAGAGGGAACCTAGGGAGGAGGAGGAGGAGGGGAACCTAGGGAGGAGGACTAGGGAATCTAGGGAGGAGGATGAGGGGGAACCTAGGAAAGAGGAGGAGGGGGAACCTAGGGAGGAGGAGGAGGAGAGGAACCTAGGGAGGAGGACGAGGGGAACCTAAGGAGGAGAATGAGGGGGAACCAAGGGAGGAGGACGAGGGGAACCTAGGGAGGAGGAGGAGGGGGGAACCTAGGGAGGAGGACGAGGGGAACCTAGGAAGTAGGAGGAGGAGGGGGAACCTAGGGAGGAGGAGGGGCGAACCTAGGGAGGAGGAGTGGAACCTATGGAGGAGGAGGAAGAGGAGGAGGGGGAACTTAGGGAGGAGAGGAGGGGGAACTTAGGGAGGAGGAGGAGGGGGAACCTAGAGAGGAGCAGGAGGAAGGAACTAAAGAATAAGAAGAGGGAGGGAGCTTAGAGAGGAGAGGCAACTTAAGGAGGAGAGGAAGGGGGAACCTAGGGGGATTTAGGAAACCTAAGGAGTGGTAGGGGAGACCTGCGGAGGAGGAAGGGGATGGGGAATGTAGGTAGGGGGAGGGGGAAACCTATGGAAGAGGAAGGAAGGGGAGAACCTAGGGAGGAGGAGGAAGGGGAACTTAGGGAGGGGAAGGGGAACCTAGAAAGGATGAGAAGGGGGATCTAGGGAGGAGGGGAGGGAAGGGAGAGCATAGGGAGGGGAAGGGAAACCTAGGGAGGAGGGGAGGGGAACCTATGGTGGCGGGGAGGGGAAGGGGGAACCTAGGGAAAAAAGAGAGGAAGGGGGAACCCAGTGAGGAATGGGAGGGGAAGGGGGAACCTAGGGAGGAGGGGAGGTGAAGGGGGAATCTAGGGTGTAGGGAAAGGGAAGGGGAGCCTAGGGAGGACGGGGAGGAGAAGCTGGAACCAAGGGAGAAGGGGGAGGGGAAAGGGGAAGTTAGGGAGGAGGGGGAGGGGCTTTCAATCTAATTGTGGTCTTGTGGGCCAGAAGGACATACCAGCCAGGCTTCACCATGGCTCTTGAGATCTCCTTCCTCCGACTTCATAATGTTTTTCACAAGGCAAATCATTTTCGGAAATTAGAGATGAAATAAGAGTTTTGATTGGTGGATAATTCCTTGCCAAGGGTGTGTGTGTGTGTGTGTGTGTGTGTGTGTGTGTGTGTGTGTGTGTGTGTGTGTATTACGCAGTGTTGTAAGAAAATATGTGTAGAAAAAACGCTCCATATATAAGGTTAGTTTACCGGATTTGTTCTGGAACCGGACGCCTATCAGTCCTGGAGAGTAGCCATGACAGGACAGCAGCAGGTGAGGTGAGTCAGTACGAGCAGAGTGTTTGCCGGAGCAAGACGTCATAAGACGTCATGGTGGTTGTGTAAGTACCGGAGGGTGGGGTAGTTTTGATAATTTAGGCCATAGGATATTTTATTGGTTTCTGGTGCACTCAGGTTTATCTGTGAGGCCCCAGTATACAGGAGCCTTTGTAGTTTAGAATACTAGTGTAGTAGCCCTCATAGCCCCACTCTAGATATATATATATATATATATATATATATATATATATATATATATATATATATATATATATATATATATATATATATATATTGCTGATGTTATGAATGAAAAGAAGTTGGATGTCCTGGCCCTAAGCGAAACAAAGCTGAAGGGGGTAGGAGAGTTTCAGTGGGGGGAAATAAATGGGATTAAATCTGGAGTATCTGAGAGAGTTAGAGCAAAGGAAGGGGTAGCAGTAATGTTAAATGATCAGTTATGGAAGGAGAAAAGAGAATATGAATGTGTAAATTCAAGAATTATGTGGATTAAAGTAAAGGTTGGATGCGAGAAGTGGGTCATAATAAGCGTGTATGCACCTGGAGAAGAGAGGAATGCAGAGGAGAGAGAGAGATTTTGGGAGATGTTAAGTGAATGTATAGGAGCCTGTGACCCAAGTGAGAGAGTAATTGTGGTAGGGGACTTGAATGCTAAAGTAGGAGAAACTTTTAGAGAGGGTGTGGTAGGTAAGTTGGGGGTGCCAGGTGTAAATGATAAGGGGAGCTCTTTGATTGAACTTTGTATAGAAAGGGGTTTAGTTATAGGTAATACATATTTTAAGAAAAAGAGGATAAATAAGTATACACGATATGATGTAGGGCGAAATGACAGTAGTTTGTTGGATTATGTATTGGTAGATAAAAGACTGTTGAGTAGACTTCAGGATGTACATGTTTATAGAGGGGCCACAGATATATCAGATCACTTTCTAGTTGTAGCTACACTGAGAGTAAAAGGTAGATGGGATACAAGGAGAATAGAAGCATCAGGGAAGAGAGAGGTGAAGGTTTATAAACTAAAAGAGGAGGCAGTTAGGGTAAGATATAAACAGCTATTGGAGGATAGATGGGCTAATGAGAGCATAGGCAATGGGGTCGAAGAGGTATGGGGTAGGTTTAAAAATGTAGTGTTAGAGTGTTCAGCAGAAGTTTGTGGTTACAGGAAAGTGGGTGCAGGAGGGAAGAGGAGCGATTGGTGGAATGATGATGTAAAGAGAGTAGTAAGGGAGAAAAAGTTAGCATATGAGAAGTTTTTACAAAGTAGAAGTGATGCAAGGAGGGAAGAGTATATGGAGAAAAAGAGAGAAGTTAAGAGAGTGGTGAAGCAATGTAAAAAGAGAGCAAATGAGAGAGTGGGTGAGATGTTATCAACAAATTTTGTTGAAAATAAGAAAAAGTTTTGGAGTGAGATTAACAAGTTAAGAAAGCCTAGAGAACAAATGGATTTGTCAGTTAAAAATAGGAGAGGAGAGTTATTAAATGGAGAGGTAGAGGTATTGGGAAGATGGAAGGAATATTTTGAGGAATTGTTAAATGTTGATGAAGATAGGGAAGCTGTGATTTCGTGTATAGGGCAAGGAGGAATAACATCTTGTAGGAGTGAGGAAGAGCCAGTTGTGAGTGTGGGGGAAGTTCGTGAGGCAGTAGGTAAAATGAAAGGGGGTAAGGCAGCCGGGATTGATGGGATAAAGATAGAAATGTTAAAAGCAGGTGGGGATATAGTTTTGGAGTGGTTGGTGCAATTATTTAATAAATGTATGGAAGAGGGTAAGGTACCTAGGGATTGGCAGAGAGCATGCATAGTTCCTTTGTATAAAGGCAAAGGGGATAAAAGAGAGTGCAAAAATTATAGGGGGATAAGTCTGTTGAGTGTACCTGGTAAAGTGTATGGTAGAGTTATAATTGAAAGAATTAAGAGTAAGACGGAGAATAGGATAGCAGATGAACAAGGAGGCTTTAGGAAAGGTAGGGGGTGTGTGGACCAGGTGTTTACAGTGAAACATATAAGTGAACAGTATTTAGATAAGGCTAAAGAGGTCTTTGTGGCATTTATGGATTTGGAAAAGGCGTATGACAGGGTGGATAGGGGGGCAATGTGGCAGATGTTGCAAGTGTATGGTGTAGGAGGTAGGTTACTGAAAGCAGTGAAGAGTTTTTACGAGGATAGTGAGGCTCAAGTTAGAGTATGTAGGAAAGAGGGAAATTTTTTCCCAGTAAAAGTAGGCCTTAGACAAGGATGTGTGATGTCACCGTGGTTGTTTAATATATTTATAGATGGGGTTGTAAGAGAAGTAAATGCGAGGGTCTTGGCAAGAGGCGTGGAGTTAAAAGATAAAGAATCACACACAAAGTGGGAGTTGTCACAGCTGCTCTTTGCCGATGACACTGTGCTCTTGGGAGATTCTGAAGAGAAGTTGCAGAGATTGGTGGATGAATTTGGTAGGGTGTGCAAAAGAAGAAAATTAAAGGTGAATACAGGAAAGAGTAAGGTTATGAGGATAACAAAAAGATTAGGTGATGAAAGATTGAATATCAGATTGGAGGGAGAGAGTATGGAGGAGGTGAACGTATTCAGATATTTGGGAGTGGACGTGTCAGCGGATGGGTCTATGAAAGATGAGGTGAATCATAGAATTGATGAGGGAAAAAGAGTGAGTGGTGCACTTAGGAGTCTGTGGAGACAAAGAACTTTGTCCTTGGAGGC
Organism: Cherax quadricarinatus; assembly: GCF_038502225.1. Lineage (NCBI taxonomy): Eukaryota > Metazoa > Arthropoda > Malacostraca > Decapoda > Parastacidae > Cherax > Cherax quadricarinatus. Next base: position 32,929,838 of record NC_091321.1, on the reverse strand, counting down.
AAAGAGGGGAATGTATGAGAGTATAGTTTTACCAACGCTCTTATATGGGTGTGAAGCGTGGGTGATGAATGTTGCAGCGAGGAGAAGGCTGGAGGCAGTGGAGATGTCATGTCTGAGGGCAATGTGTGGTGTGAATATAATGCAGAGAATTCGTAGTTTGGAAGTTAGGAGGAGGTGCGGGATTACCAAAACTGTTGTCCAGAGGGCTGAGGAAGGGTTGTTGAGGTGGTTCGGACATGTAGAGAGAATGGAGCGAAACAGAATGACTTCAAGAGTGTATCAGTCTGTAGTGGAAGGAAGGCGGGGTAGGGGTCGGCCTAGGAAGGGTTGGAGGGAGGGGGTAAAGGAGGTTTTGTGTGCGAGGGGCTTGGACTTCCAGCAGGCATGCGTGAGCGTGTTTGATAGGAGTGAATGGAGACAAATGGTTTTTAATACTTGACGTGCTGTTGGAGTGTGAGCAAAGTAACATTTATGAAGGGATTCAGGGAAACCGGCAGGCCGGACTTGAGTCCTGGAGATGGGAAGTACAGTGCCTGCACTCTGAAGGAGGGGTGTTAATGTTGCAGTTTAAAAACTGTAGTGTAAAGCACCCTTCTGGCAAGACAGTGATGGAGTGAATGATGGTGAAAGTTTTTCTTTTTCGGGCCACCCTGCCTTGGTGGGAATCGGCCGGTGTGATAATAAAAAAAAAAATAAAAAATATATATATATATATATATATATATATATATATATATATATATATATATATATATATATATATATATATATATATATATATATATATATATGTCGTGCCGAATAGGCAGAACTTGCGATCTTGGCTTAAATAGCAACGTTCATCTTGCCATATAGGACAAGTGAAAATTTGTGTATGCAATAATTTCGCCAAAATCATTCTGAACCTAACGAAAAAAATATATTTCACTGTGTTTGTTTAGTATTAAATTACTGTAAACAAATCTAAAATATATTTAGTTGGGTTAGGCTAAAATAAATTGCGCTTGTTATAATAAGGTTAGGTAAGTTTTCTAAGTTTCTTTTGGTGCAAAATTCTAAGTTTTTACATCATCACTAATAAAAAAAAAATATCTTTAAACGTATAAGAGAAAATTTTAGATAGGACTAAATTTTAAATGAGTTCTTGCTAATTGACCAGTTTTACATATTCGGCACGACATTATATATATATATATATATATATATATATATATATATATATATATATATATATATATATATATATATATATATATATATATATATATATATATACTTGTATAGGTGAGTTTTTGTGTCCTTTCTTATAACAAATTTAGTATTGATCATTTAATTAACGCTTCATACTTTATGTGAAGGAACAAGCTTGGCCCTGGGTTGGTTTATGTGGTTTAATATTTAAATTGCGCCTTGACTAGGCAGGTTGTTAAATCCTTGCAGCCATGACGTTTATTTAAGTTACGCAGTAAAAAACGTAACAAGTGTCCTTTAAGGTTGTGTGTGTGTGTGTTGGGGCACTAAATCCAACCTCCAACTTGAGCGCTGGTGTCAGTCGTCTAATACTAAAGACCTCCCGCTTGAGCGCTCTTCACATCTTATATAACAAGACTTCTAACTTGCCAGTATATTCAAATGGATTAAGAGACAACTGTGAAAAATGATGTCAAACGATGTATATATTTAACAAGACTGGCGAAATCGTTATAACATGACTGCAAGCAACCCAAGGTACGGATGGGGTTAGAACCTATGACTTTTTACGAACTCATGGAGTTTTACGAATCACTTGCCATGAGTTCTAACCCCTCCCGTACCCTGTATTGGAAGCCAGAGAGAGACTAGAGTGTCGTCTTTATTTACTCCTGACATACGTAGAAATACAGACGAAGAACTAATTATTAAAAATAACATTAGAAACCAGTCAAAAACAGAAAGATAAAAAACTGAAAGTGAGAGAGACACTGAGAGAAAAAGAGAGAAACTGAGTGAGAACCTGAGAGAGAGAGAGAGAGAGAGAGAGAGAGAGAGAGAGAGATGGAGTACCTACCTGGGTGTTTCCTGCAGGCGTTACCTGTAGGTGATGACGAAGACGACAACTCGGCCAGGAAGTCTTCACCCTGCGGGAGGTAAACATGACAGGTGAGGCTCAGCTGTAAGTGTGTGTGTCTGTTTGTTTGTGTGTGATATTACCTGTGTGTATTTACGTATTTGAGTTTCCTGGGATCGAGCTCCTGGTACTGTCACGTCTCTTAACTAATGAATAGATCTCGTAAAATAACATCATTATCTATTTACATCATTATCTATTTATGCGGTACAAAGTTGAAGAAATGTTTCCTGGCAGACGTGTGTGTAGTCTCCAACCATGCCGAAGTGTTCTTACTGCATCCCTGGTAAATAGCCTATCCCAGTCTATTCCACTGAGTATTTTGTATATCTTGATTGTATCTCCTGGTTCTTCGTTCATCTCTAGCTCTCGCAGTCCTTCCGAAAAGTTCATTCCTCTCAAATTCGTACTTTCCCAAAGTTTACTGCATACTCAAAAATGGGCTGTAAGAAATACAGTGTTTGGAACAAGTTGTCTTGTATCCTACAAGACAGTTTTTTATTTACAAGCATACGGTCATACCCTAGTTTGTTCATGTGTACCTCAGGAGACAGGTTAGTTGTAATGGTTATTCCCAGGTCTTTCATTTTCCTACTCTGTTTCCGACCTCTCTTTCTCATCTCCCAGGATCATGATTTTGCTTTAGTTTGGTTCAAGTTCAGAAATCATTCATCCAGCCATTCGTGAAATCAATTAGATAATTTCCCAGCCATCTTTCATCGATTTTCGTTAGTGTTCTCATGATCTTCGAGCCATTTGCAAATATGGGCAAGTAGCAGCTACTTCATGAAGAACGGTAATTAAAAAGTATAACAGTAAAGGCGCTAAAACCGGTCCCTGTGGGGGAGGAGATGTTAGAGGAGGGTAAGGATGTATTATGATCCTAATTAGTACATAATCATGAAGGTGGAAACTAACAAGAGGCGAGTTACAACAGCCTGTCACTTGAGAAGCATTCACAGTTATTGTTATTGCTGTTATTATTTTTTGCTATTATTATCGTTAATGTTTTATTATTACTGTTATAGTTATCGTTATAATTATCTTTATCGTTATAATTGTTGTAATTATTCTTTTTATTATTGTTGTAATTGTTAATGTTGCTATTATTGTTATTGTTCTTACTGTTATTGTTGTTCTTGCTATTGCTGCTATTATTATTATTATTATTATTATTATTATTATTATTATTATTATTACGATGAAAAAAAATTCCGTCTTTTCCATATTTCCCTTTTTCCCTAATTAAGCTGTACGTTCTCATTCCTCACCTCATTTCCCTGTTTATTCGCCAGTCTGTTTCTCTCTTTCTCTCTCTCTCTCTCTCTCTCTCTCTCTCTCTCTCTCTCTCTCTCTCTCTCTCTCTCTCTCTCTCTCTCTCTCTCTCTCTCTCTCTCTCTCTCTCTCTCCTACTTCATCTGAGTTTTTGCTCTCACTCGTCTACCTTTCTCATCTAATTCTCACTTCTGTTCACCTCTCCTCGACCCCTTGTCTCCCACTCCTCACCCTGACTGTTACTCCTCACCCTGACTGTTACTTCTCACCCTGACTGTTACTTCTCACCCTGACTGTTACTCCTCACCCTGACTGTTACTTCTCACCCTGACTGTTACTCCTCACTCTGACTGTTACTCCTCACCCTGATTGTTACTCCTCACCCTGACTGTTACTTCTCACCCTGACTGTTACTCCTCACCCTGACTGTTACTCCTCACCCTGACTGTTACTTCTCACCCTGACTGTTACTCCTCACCCTGACTGTTACTCCTCACCCTGACTGTTACTTCACACCCTGACTGTTACTCCTCACCCTGACTGTTACTTCTCACCCTGACTGCTACTCCTCACCCTGACTGTTACTTCTCACCCTGACTGTTACTCCTCACCCTGACTGTCTCTCACCAGTTTTCACACTTACTGTGTGGGTCCCCACACTGGTTCACACATTAGGTCTCCACACTGGGTCACACACTGGGTCCTCACACTGGTTCCACACACTGGATCCATACACTGGTTCCACACACTGAGTCACACACTGGGTCCCCACACTGGGTCACACACTAGGTCCGAACACTGGGTCCCCACACTGGGTCCACACTGGGTCCCCACTCTGGGTCCACATACTGGATCCTCACACTGGGTCATACATTGAGTTCACACACTGGGTCCCCACTCTGGGTTCACATACTGGGTCCCCACACTGGGTCACACATTGGGTTCACACACTGGGTCCCCACACTAGGTCCACACACTGGGTCCACACACTGGGTCCCCACACTGGGTCACATTGGCTAAACACACTGGGTCCCCACACAGGGTCCACACACTGGGTCCCCACACTGGGTCCACACACTGGGTCACACTGGGTTCACACACTGGGTCCCCACACTGGGTCCACACACTGGGTCCACACACTGGGTCACACTGGGTCCACCCACTGGGTCCCCACACTGAGTCCACACACTGGGTCCACACACTGGGTCCCCACACTGGGTCCACACACTGGGTTCACACACTGGGTCACCACACTGGGTCCCCACACTGGGTCCACCCACTGGGTCCCCACACTGGGTCCCCACACTGGGTCCCCACTGGGTCCACACACTGGGTCCCCACACTGGGTCCACCCACTGGGTCCCCACACTGGGTCCCCACACTGGGTCCCCACACTGGGTCCCCACACTGGGTCACATTGGCTAAACACACTGGGTCCCCACACTGGGTCCACACACTGGGTCCCCACACTGGGTCCACACTGGGTCCCCACACTGGGTCACACTGGATTCACACACTGGGTCCCCACACTGGGTCCCCACACTGGGTCCACACACTGGGTCCCCACACTGGGTCCACACACTGGGTCACACAGGGTTCACACACTGGGTCACCACACTGGGTCCCCACACTGGGTCCATCCACTGGGTCTCCACACTGGGTCCCCACACTGGGTCCCCACTGGGTCCACACACTGGGTCCTCACACTGGGTCCACCCACTGGGTCCCCACACTGGGTCCCTACACTGGGTCCACACACTGGGTCCCCACACTGGGTCCCCCCACTGGGTCCCCACACTGGGTCCCCACACTGGGTCCCCACACTGGGTCCACACACTGAGTCCACACACTTGGTCCCCACACTGGGTTCACACACTGGGTCACCACACTGGGTCCCCACACTGGGTCCACCCACAGGGTCCACCCACTGGGTCCCCACACTGGGTCCCCACACTGGGTCCACCCACTGGGTCCACACACTGGGTCCACACACTGGGTCCCCACACTGGGTCCACCCACTGGGTCCCCACACTGGGTCCCCACACTGGGTCCCCACACTGGGTCCACCCACTGGGTCCCCACACTGGGTCCTCACACTGGGTCCACACACTGGGTCCCCACACTGGCTCCACACACTGGGTCCCCACACTGGGTCCCCACACTGGGTCCACACACTGGGGCCCCACACTGGGTCCACCCACTGGGTCCCCACACTGGGTCCACACACTGGGTCCCCACACTGGGTCCCCACACTGGGTCCCCACACTGGGTCCACACACTGGGGCCCCACACTGGGTCCACACACCAGGTTGCTACACAGGATAACGTGCTTCCTCATAGAACCTCAGTCACGATTCTCTGTAATATGAAGAGTGTGCCGTGTGGCTCATTACTGTGTGTGTGTATGTGTGTGTGTACTCACCTAGTTGAGGTTGCAGGGGTCGAGTCCGAGCTCCTGGCCCCGCCTCTTCACTGGTCGCTACTAGGTCACTCTCCCTGAACCGTGAGCTTTATCATACCCCTGCTTAAAGCTATGTATGGATCCTGCCTTCACTACATCGCTTCCCAAACTATTCCACTTACTGACTACTCTGTGGCTAAAGAAATAGTGTGTGTGTGTGTGTGTGTGTGTGTGTGTGTGTGTGTGTGTGTGTGTGTGTGTGTGTGTGTGTGTGTGTGTGTGTGTGCAAAACAGTAGTAGTGTGTTTTGGGGGAGGGAGTTAAGAAGCATTACTGTGGTAATGAGTGAGGATGTGTGGGTGGGTAGTACAGAGATAGTCAACATGTGTGGGTGGGTAGTACAGAGATAGTCAACATGTGTGAGTGGGCAGTACAGAGATAGTCAACATGTGTAGGTGGGCAGTACAGAGATAGTCAACATGTGTGAGTGGGCAGTACAGAGATAGTCAACATGTGTAGGTGGGCAGTACAGAGATAGTCAACATGTGTTGGTGGGCAGTACAGAGATAGTCAACATGAGTGGGTGGGTAGTACAGAGATAGTCAACATGTGTTGGTGGGCAGTACAGAGATAGTCAACATGAGTGGGTGGGTAGTACAGAGATAGTCAACATGTGTTGGTGGGCAGTACAGAGATAGTCAACATGTGTTGGTGGGCAGTACAGAGATAGTCAACATGTGTTGGTGGGCAGTACAGAGATAGTCAACATGAGTGGGTGGGTAGTACAGAGATAGTCAATACGTGTGGGTGGGTAATACAGACATAGTCAACATGTGTGGGTGGGTAGTACAGAGATAGTCAACATGTGTGGGTGGGTAGTACAGACATAGTCAATATGTGTGGGTGGGTAGTACAGAGATAGTCAACATGTGTGGGTGGGCAGTACAGAGATAGTCAACATGTGTTGGTGGGCAGTACAGAGATAGTCAACTTGTGTGGGTGGGCAGTACAGAGATAGTCAATATGTGTGGGTGAGTTGTACAGAGATAGTCAATATGTGTGGGTGGGTAGTACAGAGATAGTCAACATGTGTGGGTGGGTAGTACAGAGATAGTCAACATGTGTTGGTGGGCAGTACAGAGATAGTCAACTTGTGTGGGTGAGTTGTACAGAGATAGTCAATATGTGTGGGTGGGTAGTACAGAGATAGTCAATATGTGTGGGTGGGTAGTACAGAGGTAGTCAACATGTGTGGGTGGGTAGTACAGAGATAGTCAACATGTGTGAGTGGGTAGTACAGAGTTAGTCAACATGTGTGGGTGGGTAGCACAGAGATAGTCAGCATGTGTGGATGGGTAGTACGGAGATAGTCAACATGTGTGGGTGGGTAGTACAGAGATAGTCAACATGTGTTGGTGGGTAGTACAGAGATAGTCAACATGTGTGGGTGGGTAGTACAGATATAGTCAACATGTGTGGGTGGGTAGTACAGAGATAGTCAACATGTGTGGGTGGGTAGTACAGAGATAGTCAACATGTGTGGGTGGGTAGTACAGAGATAGTCAACATGTGTGGGTGGGTAGTACAGATATAGTCAACATGTGTAGGTGGGTAGTACAGAGATAGTCAACATGTGTGGGTGGGTAGTACAGAGATAGTCAACATGTGTGGGTGGGTAGTACAGAGATAGTCAACATGAGTGGGTGGGTAGTACAGAGATAGTCAATACGTGTGGGTGGGTAGTACAGAGATAGTCAACATGTGTGGGTGGGTAGTACAGAGATGGTCAACATGTGTGGGTGGGTAGTACTGAGATGGTCAACATGTGTGGGTGGGTAGTACAGAGATGGTCAACATGTGTGGGTGGGTAGTACAGAGATAGTCAACATGTGTGGGTGGGTAGTACAGAGATAGTCAACATGTGTGGGTGGGTAGTACAGAGATAGTCAACATGTGTGGGTGGGTAGTACGGAGATAGTCAACATGTGTGGGTGGGTAGTACAGAGATAGTCAACATGTGTGGGTGGGTAGTACAGAGATAGTCAACATATGTGGGTGGGTAGTTCGGAGATAGTCAACATGTGTGGGTGGGTAGTACGGAGATAGTCAACATGGTGGCCTGGTGGTTAACGCTCTCGCTTCACACGGTGAGGGCCTGGGTTCGATTCCCAGCCAGAGTAGAAACATTGGACGTGTTTCTTTCAACCTGTTGTCTATGTTCCCCATCAGTAAAATGGGTACCTGGGTGTTAGTCGACTGGTGTGGGTCGCATCCTGGGACACTGACCTAAGGAGGCCTGGTCACAGACCGGGCCGCGGGGGCGTTGACCCCCGGAACTCACTCCAGGTCACTCCAGGTATGTGTGGGTGGGTAGTACGGAGATAGTCAACATGTGTGGGTGGGTAGTACAGAGATAGTCAACATATGTGGGTGGGTAGTACGGAGATAGTCAACATGTATGGGTGGGTAGTACAGAGATAGTCAACATATGTGGGTGGGTAGTTCGGAGATAGTCAACATGTGTGGGTGGGTAGTACGGAGATAGTCAACATGTGTGGGTGGGTAGTACTGCGTTACCGAAAAACTGAGAAAAAAACATAATCAGAGAACAAGACAAACATAAACCACTCGATAGAGCGCAAAACTAATGTGAGTGACCTGGGAGTGACAATGTTAGAGCTCACGTAATGATGGTATTGCAACTGCAAGGAAAATTGTAGGCTGGATAATTAGAAATTTGAGAACTGGAAATGCCAAGTCGGTGATGACATTTATCAATTCACTTGTTCTTTCTTGTTTGGAATATCGCTCTTTCCTAACGACCGCCTTCAAGATAGTCTAAACTGCAGACCTGCAAAATGTACAGCGAACCTTCACATCTCGTATAAACTCAGTTAAACTCCTAAATTACTGGGAGCTCCTGAAGTCCCTCCAACTGTGTTCCTTAGAACTTTGGCATGAAGAATAAATACGAAGTTTGGCAGACCATATAAGATACCTCCGGTACACCGAGAGACAATTCAATAAGTGTATAGGGACCACGGCTCTCCAACGTCCTTTTCATACATAGGAGATATTACCAACAAACCCCCTAGATGTCTTCAAAAGGGAAGTGGATAAATTCTTAAAATCAGTTCTTAATCAGCCTGGCTATAGTGTATACGTTGGGTGGCGGGAGACTGGTACCAACTGCCTAATCGATCAGGCCGGTAACCAGGTCTAGTCTGGGACCGGGCCGCAAGGACGGTGACCTCTAAAAGCGATTACAATGTAACTCAGTGTGAGTGCGTGGATAGTACAGTGGTAGTGAGTGAGGATGGGTAGTACAATGGTACTGAGGGTGTGGGGATGGGTAGTACAATGGTACTGAGAGTGTGGGGATGGGTAGTACAATGGTACTGAGGGTGTGGGGATGGGTAGTACAATGGTACTGAGGGTGTGGGGATGGGTAGTACAATGGTACTGAGGGTGTGGGGATGGGTAGTACAATGGTACTGAGAGTGTGGGGATGGGTAGTACAATGGTAGTGAGTGAGGGTGAGTGGATGGGTAGTATAATGGTAGTGAGTGAGGGTGAGTGGATGGGTAGTACAATGGTAGTGAGTGAGGGTGAGTGGATGGGTAGTATAATGGTAGTGAGTGAGGGTGCGTGGATAGGTAGTATAATGGTAGTGAGTGAGGGTGAGTGGATGGGTAGTACAATGGTAGTGAGTGAGGGTGAGTGGATGGGTAGTATAATTGTAGTGAGTGAGGGTGAGTGGATGGGTAGTACAATGGTAGTGAGTGAGGGTGAGTGGATGGGTAGTATAATGGTAGTGAGTGAGGGTGAGTGGATGGGTAGTATAATGGTAGTGAGTGAGGGTGAGTGGATGGGTAGTATAATGGTAGTGAGTGAGGGTGAGTGGATGGGTAGTACAATGGTAGTGAGTGAGGGTGAGTGGATGGGTAGTATAATGGTAGTGAGTTAGGGTGAGTGGATAGGTAGTATAATGGTAGTGAGTGAGGGTGAGTGGATGGGTAGTACAATGGTAGTGAGTGAGGGTGAGTGGATGGGTAGTACAATGGTAGTGAGTGAGGGTGAGTGGATAGGTAGTACAATGGTAGTGAGGGTGAGTGGATGGGTAGTACAATGGTAGTGAGTGAGGGTGAGTGGATGGGTAGTACAATGGTAGTGAGTGAGGGTGAGTGGATGGGTAGTATAATGGTAGTGAGTGAGGGTGAGTGGATGGGTAGTACAATGGTAGTGAGTGAGGGTGAGTGGATAGGTAGTACAATGGTAGTGAGTGAGGGTGAGTGGATGGGTAGTATAATGGTAGTGAGTGAGGGTGAGTGGATGGGTAGTACAATGGTAGTGAGTGAGGGTGAGTGGATGGGTAGTATAATGGTAGTGAGTGAGGGTGAGTGGATGGGTAGTATAATGGTAGTGAGTGAGGGTGAGTGGATGGGTAGTATAATGGTAGTGAGTGAGGGTGAGTGGATGGGTAGTATAATGGTAGTGAGTGAGGGTGAGTGGATGGGTAGTACAATGGTAGTGAGTGAGGGTGAGTGGATGGGTAGTACAATGGTAGTGAGTGAGGGTGAGTGGATGGGTAGTACAATGGTAGTGAGTGAGGGTGAGTGGATGGGTAGTATAATGGTAGTGAGTGAGGGTGAGTGGATAGGTAGTATAATGGTAGTGAGTGAGGGTGAGTGGATGGGTAGTACAATGGTAGTGAGTAAGGGTGAGTGGATGGGTAGTATAATGGTAGTGAGTGAGGGTGAGTGGATGGGTAGTACAATGGTAGTGAGTGAGGGTGAGTGGATGGGTAGTACAATGGTAGTGAGTGAGGGTGAGTGGATGGGTGGTATAATGGTAGTGAGTGAGGGTGAGTGGATAGGTAGTATAATGGTAGTGAGTGAGGGTGAGTGGATGGGTAGTATAATGGTAGTGAGTGAGGGTGAGTGGATGGGTAGTACAATGGTAGTGAGTGAGGGTGAGTGGATAGGTAGTATAATGGTAGTGAGTGAGGGTGAGTGGATGGGTAGTATAATGGTAGTGAGTGAGGGTGAGTGGATGGGTAGTACAATGGTAGTGAGTGAGGGTGAGTGGATGGGTAGTACAATGGTAGTGAGTGAGGGTGAGTGGATGGGTAGTATAATGGTAGTGAGTGAGGGTGAGTGGATGGGTAGTACAATGGTAGTGAGTAAGGGTGAGTGGATAGGTAGTACAATGGTAGTGAGTGAGGGTGAGTGGATGGGTAGTACAATGGTAGTGAGTGAGGGTGAGTGGATGGGTAGTATAATGGTAGTGAGTGAGGGTGAGTGGATAGGTAGTATAATGGTAGTGAGTGAGGGTGAGTGGATGGGTAGTACAATGGTAGTGAGTGAGGGTGAGTGGATGGGTAGTATAATGGTAGTGAGTGAGGGTGAGTGGATAGGTAGTATAATGGTAGTGAGTGAGGGTGAGTGGATGGGTAGTACAATGGTAGTGAGTGAGGGTGAGTGGATGGGTAGTATAATGGTAGTGAGTGAGGGTGAGTGGATGGGTAGTACAATGGTAGTGAGTGAGGGTGAGTGGATGGGTAGTATAATGGTAGTGAGTGAGGGTGAGTGGATAGGTAGTATAATGGTAGTGAGTGAGGGTGAGTGGATGGGTAGTACAATGGTAGTGAGTGAGGGTGAGTGGATGGGTAGTATAATGGTAGTGAGGGTGAGTGGATAGGTAGTATAATGGTAGTGAGTGAGGGTGAGTGGATGGGTAGTATAATGGTAGTGAGTGAGGGTGAGTGGATGGGTAGTACAATGGTAGTGAGTGAGGGTGAGTGGATGGGTAGTACAATGGTAGTGAGTGAGGGTGAGTGGATAGTACAGTAGTAGTGTGTGTGTGTGTGTGTGTGTGTGTATGTGCGTTATGCATTCTGGTATATTGTAGAATATCCCAAGTAATCATATGTGAGTTACATGTGAGTCACATAATATGAGTCACATACGTGAATCACATTTGTGTCAGTTGATGTTGTCTCCTATAATAAACCTTGTTGAAATTACGCTTACTTTCACATTATTTTAAATAACCAATAAATGTTGCGTTGTATAAATTGTAGCATTTATCTAAACATGTAGGATTTTATTTAAATTACTACAGAATTTGTAGGATTTTGTTTGAATTACTACTGAATTTATATATTTTTGCGCTGCTTCTCTTTCGTGCCAGCTCACGAACCATGTAGAGATCTAACACAAAACACCAAGATTTGGTTTCTTGCTTTTAGCAATAACTTTGATATTTTCGGCAACTCTTGTGCTATTGGAGAATTTTTTTTTGCCAACACGGCCTGAGAGGTGCAGATTTATCTAAAAGGTAAAAGGTATTAAATAGTCGAAGAAGTGCGCGATTTGGCCGGTACATTCGAGGTTACCTGGATTACCTGGAGGTTATTCCGGGGATCAACGCCCCCGCGGCCCGGTCCATGACCAGGTTGGTGTTAGGTTAAGTTAGGCTTAGCGAATTTAAGCGTCAACTTTGAGTTCACTCTCGTCAGTTAAGGGCACATCTAAGATCATTTAGTAACGAAATCCCTGGATAATAGGATCAGGGAACACGAAAACTCTTGCAACCACGTGTTCAATACTGGGACGATGTTGTGCACCTCATGAAATTCAGTGAGGCAAGAATAGTCATTAAGGTGTAACATGACGTTGACACGTCCTTCTCAGAGTCAACCCTTCTCACCACATTATACTACTACTACTAATACTTCCCACGCGACATTCCACCGGACTTCCACCACTATATATACTCGTTTCTTAGTTATCTCTGTATTAGGACTGAAGAAACAACTCGTGGCGAAACGTTTTCATTAATAAATATCCGGAACTATACTTGGCTGTCTTTTTCTACAACTTTCACCACACTGAGCCAGCTGGTCATCTCTCACCAGTGTAATAAACTGGTTAAGTGCAATATGTCTTTAATATGAAATAATGTGATTAATAATTATAACCTAGTAGACAAAACAAAATTCTTCAATATGTCCATTTAAATTCTTAATTATATAGTTCACTGTTAATTTTCATAGGCCAATTGTAGTGATTCTCCATTTTTATTTTCTGAAGTTCTTATAGTTAGGCTTTTTTGAAAAAATTCAGGTCCTGGTAATTTATAGAAATTTTATTAATTTTAGTGCAAAATCAATGGAAGAAATATTTACATTCTAAAATTATTCTTAAGAGTAAATTTAATTTTTATGGAACATTCAAAGAATACATACTTTAAGTAAAGAATTTTTGCTAACTTGCATTTTAGGATTAAATAAGAATAAAAAAAATTCTTCCAACTTCCGAACAATATTTTGCATTAACTTTATTATTTCCAGATTTATTTAAGGAATATTGTCAGCGTACGCCAACTTCAGGAAGCTTCTCATAATGTATGTAAATAATTCTATTTAAGTGCTAAGTTATATTTTCAGGAGGAATTAATTGTATTTGTCGTAGATTTGCTATGCAGAATTTGCTCACGTGAGAAAATATTGTTTGTTGTAAGGTTCCAATGTATTGCCTAACATTGGTACACTGGGACAGTTTTTAACTCTGTTACAGTTTATGATACTAGTAACAGAAGAGTCATTTCTTCTTCACTGGTAACTGATACAAATAATTCGCCTAAAATTACATGGCTATGGCTTCTTCGCTTCCAATACTGAACTGAGAAATTCTGTTATGGCTTATATATACCCCGACTTACGAACACCTCCCAACTCGAACAATTATGCGAGTGTATTTTTGTAAGTGCTTCTGTAAGTGTTTTTTTGGGGGGTCTGAAACGGACCAATCTAATTTACAATATTCCTTATGCGAGCAAATTCGTTCAGTAACGGCACCCGAACAACCTTCTGGAATGAATTAATATCTTAAGTCGGGGGTCCACTGTATATAGAAGATACAACCCATGGAAGCTTTTTGTCAAGCTACTGATTCCCATCTTTCACGAAGCTAAGATAGCTTTGCTCGGTCTCCCCGTAGCTCAGCTGCAAACTAAATTCGTGAATTAAATTAAAAAGTTATGCTTTTATTTCAGTGTCATTATTTAAAGTTATTCTTATTAGTTTATGCATGAACTAATTGTCTTGTTAAAACAAGGCAATAAAAATAAAGGAGATTTTGTATATTCAATGGGAAACGTTTTGAATTATTTTCTTGAAGGAGTCAGAAATAGCAGTCTTCCAGCAGAGAAAAATAAATTTCCAGATAATCGTTAAGGAAAGGCTGCTATTTATGGAACAATTCAATACACTAACCCGAGCTATGCTCTAAAAATATTAAATACAGTATGTTTAACTTCGGAAATTGAATGCTATTAATAAAGACAGTGATTTAATTACTTTTCTCAGATACTCTCATTCAAGTGATGAATGGTTTGAAAAACCGACAAGTTGAAGATTGAGACACTTATGCAGCATATGGGAATCTTTATTCAGGAAACGTTTCGCCACACAGTGGCTTCATCAGTCCAATACAAAGAGGAAGGCGTAAGGAGAGGCGGAGAATGAGGTAATCAGTCCCTCAACCTGGAGTCGATGTGTTAAGTCCTATGCTGTACATTCTACAAGATTGATGGACTTAACACATCGACTCCAGGTTGAGGGACTGATTACCTCATTCTCCGCCTCTCCTTACGCCTTCCTCTCTGTATTGGACTGATGAAGCCACTGTGTGGCGAAACGTTTCCTGAATAAAGATTCCCATATGCTGCATAAGTGTCTCAATCTTCAACTCTCATTCAAATAAGTATTTCTACAGTAAATGTTAATAGCTTTTTATACGTCAAATAATAATACAGACGCAGAGTTAACAATACATTCTCTCTATTCATCAAGAAGCAGCGGTATCATTAGTTATTCTTCAAGAAGGAACTGTTACCATTGTGGACAGTATAGTCATCTCCTTTATGATACCTGGTATGTACTTAGATGCAATAAGTTTTAGTCCTGATTTGTACTGTATTTATCACAGAATGACACACTATAACTACAGATTGTTATGTTATAACTCTACAGATTGTCATGTTATAACTCAACAGATTGTCATATTATAACTCTACAGATTATGTTATAACTCTACAGATTGTTATGTTATAATTCTACAGATTGACATGTTATAACTCTACAGATTGTTATGTTATAACTCTACAGATTGTCATATTATAACTCTACAGATTATGTTATAACTCTACAGATTGTTATGTTATAACTCTACAGATTGTCATGTTATAACTCTACAGATTATGTTATAACTCTACAGATTGTCATGTTATAACTACAGATTGTCATGTTATAACTCTACAGATTGTCATGTTATAACTACAGATTGTCATGTTATAACTACAGATTGTCATGTTATAACTACAGATTGTCATGTTATAACTACAGATTGTCATGTTATAACTACAGATTGTCATGTTATAACTACAGATTGTCATGTTATAACTACAGATTGTCATGTTATAACTACAGATTGTCATGTTATAACTACAGATTGTCATGTTATAACTACAGATTGTCATGTTATAACTACAGATTGTCATGTTATAACTACAGATTGTCATGTTATACAGTATAAAAAATTATTTATCTCTTTCAGAGGTAGAAGATTCAGTGGTGGGTTTTGTGGTTTGCAGTCTATCCCAAGACAGGATGTGGCTCTGTGCACTGCAGCAACACAAGTACACCTTAGTATATGGAGGAATGCAAACACTTCCTTCATATATCTCTAATATGACATTAAAAATCAGTGTGACATTCCAGTGAGTGAGTAATTTGATTTGCTGAGTAGGTAGGATGCTGAATGTTTAGGAGATTTAGTAGATACTCGAGAGTATGATGAAACAGATAATGTTGAAGAAAATGTTGATGTTAACATCTTACCTGGAGGAAGTGTACCTGTAGGGTATTCCGGGGGTCAACGCCCCCGCGACCCGCTTATTACAGTGCATTTCTCTGACAATGAGAGCTATGTTATTCTTTCATGTCTTTTCTATGAAAAGTTAAATATTAAAGTTTAGTTATTCTAGGACTTACTTATTTAATATAATAATAATAGTTTACAGCATATTTTCAAGTTGTTGATTGTATTAAATTTCCAGGTGACTTTTGGATTTTGCGCCCATGGCTAATTTGCAATATATGTTCATATAACTGGCATGCTAAAATTAATAATCTGATGATACTGTTTTGTGGCTCCCACTGTTGAAACAACATATGTAATTCAGGTCACAGAAACAGTGGATGGAAAAGGTCACTGAGTGCTCTTGATCTTATTTCTGAGGTGTGAAGCATTGATTATTTCAGTGCACAAGAGTACACGAAAAGACCTCAGGTGTCAGAGAACTCCCAGAAGGACTCGGTTCTGCGGAACACCTTACCGGATAACAGTTTCTTGAGAGAGCAATACCATCTCTTGTGAGTTGCAACTCGTTTTCGTAAGTGTCAGTAGATAGTAACGAAGTGAAAAAATGAGATACAAAAAGAACGGCACAATACTGTGACTGGAACGATACACAAATAACCCGCACATAGAAGAGAGGAGCTTACGACGACGTTTCGGTCCGACTTGGACCATTTACCAAGTCATGGTCCAAGTCGGACCGAAACGTCGTCGTAAGCTCCTTTCTTCTATGTGCAGGTTATTTGTGTAAATGAAATACATTTGTTACACTTAGGTGCTTCCATTGAGAAAACGTTTCGCTTGTACAACAGACTTCCTCAGTCAGATGCAGCACTGAAAGCAGTAGAGGTAGCACTGATACGATCAGTCCTTCACCCGCGGTGGGAGAGGTCACTCCTTCAAGCCAAAAGCATTGGCAAGCTACCACTACAGTCAGCACCTAGTCCAAGACAGTGGTCTCAAGCAGTGCATTAACCTGGTCCCAGACAATAGTCTCAAGTAGTGCATTAGCCTGATCCCAGACAGTAGTCTCAGGCAGTGCATTAACCACAATAGTCAGCACCTGGTCCCAAACAGTGGTCTCAAGCAGTGCTCTACCCACTACAGTCCACATGTGGTCCCAGACAGTGGTCATTGGGTTTAAACAAACCACTATGTAGCTAACTGAAAACCACTGTCTGGGATCGATGTTCCAGACATTGATCCCAGACAGTGGTCTCATACAGGAGTTCCAGGTGTTTATCATAGTCAGCAGTCGAAATTAGATCTTTGATATTGGTCCCAGTCTGTGATTCCAGGCTCTGCACCAGCCACTGAACAGACGTGGGTGTGGGTGAAGAGGATGGGTTTTTGAGACAGGCAGTGGGCACGGTAGCTCACGTAATATGAGCCATTTTGAACACTGACATCTGGTGAGGCAAAAGTTATTTCTTTGCTACATTGTCAAAGGCATAAAATTTTGTGCTACCGTCTCATAAGCCTATCACTGCCATAATTTCAAATGTTTGATAAGTAAGACACATGTGCAACAGTTAGATATCTTCATTCTGAAACGTTTCGCCTACACAGTAGGCTTCTTCAGAGGAGTTTGAAGAAGCAGTAGAGATGTGAAGACGATGTATTCTGTCCATCAACCTTGAATATGTAGTTCTGAGGTGGTCAGTCCCTCAGCCTTGAGAAGAGTTTTGTTCAATTGTCTAGAGCAATGTAAAGTTTGAAGCAGCAGTATGGATACTTATATACTGTCAGAAGGTGAGGTGTAGTCCACTAGTATAAGAACGTAATCATCGAGAGAGCACGTTCCTCTCAAATCCATCCCTCCTCACTTGAAAAAGTTGTCCAAGTTGTTTTCTGCACCAATATACCGTTGTGTTGCAGTGTCTGACAGAGTGAATAAACGTTTTGGAATAAAGATACCTAACTGTTGCACATGTGTCTCACTTATCAAAATATTTGTATTGTATACCATTTTCATATTCAATTTCAAGCGCTTACAGTTTCGATATACGCTGTTTAATAACAATCTGAGCAAATGGTAAAGAGAATCCTTTGTGTGGGGGCAGGATGATGACTTCCCAGGTCAGCCCAGGAAGGTTCCATTGTTCCCTGTGTGGAATAGGCCATCCTGAGAGATAGTAATTTCCAAGTACTAGTAACTACAGCTGTGCTGGAACGAAACTTTGAAGCTCCAAAAGCTGCTAAACAATTAGTGGGATGTTTAAATGGAATGCCTTTTACACTAACAGAGTTCATCAAATGATACAAGCTTCCCATTTGGTGTGATGTAATACGAAGGGGGTAACATAGCTAGCTTTTGTTTTCACTATGTAACTCACGTGGAGAAGGGTAGCAGCACACTGCTTGGGCACCCAACTTTGTTAAAAAGAAAGGGAAGCAAGGTATGACTCCCTTCACTTTCGAAAGGGAAGTGACACATCTAAAGGCACTCAAATATTAACGATTGTCTTGTGAAGCATCATTAAACAACCGGTCTGACAGTCGCTTTCTCCTTGTTAATCCATTTAATCCAGCAGATTGCGCAGGAAAAAGGCAACACACCCCAGGAACATTCTCCCCTCGATCTTTCAAATTAATAAATGTGTGACGGTTTTGCACCTGAGTGTGAGAGGAACCTTTTTTACCTGGCTACGGATCTTTGTCATAAGATGATCCGTTCTGTGATACTAGCACTCTGGAGGGGACATGATAAAAATGGTGGTGTCTTTGAGAGAGGATGATCCAACGAGATTGAAGGTGGTATTTGCTGTATGTTCGTCT
Organism: Cherax quadricarinatus; assembly: GCF_038502225.1. Classification (NCBI taxonomy): domain Eukaryota; kingdom Metazoa; phylum Arthropoda; class Malacostraca; order Decapoda; family Parastacidae; genus Cherax; species Cherax quadricarinatus. Next base: position 32,911,355 of record NC_091321.1, on the reverse strand, counting down.
GATTAAGGTGGAATAGACTATTGAAAGAAATTCGGTGCTATCATTTACACAGTACAGAGTTTCGACTACCTTGTAAAAATAAACTGGAGAGAAGCACAACAAATGAAGGTAAGAAGAAATCAAATTTCAGTTGAGGAGACTGTGCAAGAATAATATGATTCCTGAATACATTAGAATGGAAAAACGAACTGGAAGGATAAGAGGTCGAAAAAGAAAATGCACATCCCAAAAAAAGGGTAACAGACAAACACAAAGTAAATAGTTTACATGAAGATGTGCAAGAATAAAGAAAATAATACAGAACGCATAAAAATATATAAAATAGAAAAGTGAGCAGAAGAGCAAACAATATATATTCCAAGGCTTGAAGATAGGCTAAATAGCCAAGGCTAAATCTACACTGAAATTATAACAGTCACATCAAAAGTAAGATCACGGCAAAAGTGTAGATAGTAAAAGTGAAGAAGGATACCTCAGGTGAATAACATGAAAGATTTGTAAAAAATTGAACAAATTATTTAATGTGTTCTATGTGGAGACAAAGACGATACCAAAAAGTCAAAGTGGAATTAAGCAGGTGCTGGATAACATCCACACAAAAGAGAAAGAGCTGAACTGGATACTTCACAGACACTGGGACTTCGTAATATTTAACCATGATTTCTATGAGAGGAAGCAAATATACTGAGTAAACAATGAACTAAAATCTACAAGTTAATGGAGAGTGACAAGTGATTAAAATGTTGGACAAATATATGTCATTAAACTTTAAACCATTATCTTAAATATACATATTAAGAAGACTATTTTAATATATACCCTGAATGAAAATATACGAGTGCTTAGACTGCAGCATTTTTTAAATAATAACCATAATAGATATTAGTTATAGCAAAGTCTGGCACAGATGTTTGACTTCTATGACAGGATAAAAGAATGAAGCGGAATGGGTGGACTGCATATTCTTGGACTGTAAGTAGACACTTAAAACTGTACCACACACAAGGCTGGGCCAAAACATAGAAAAGTAGGCAAGAATAACAGAAATGGCATTACAATAGATCAATGGGAAGCTACGGGAAAAAAACACAAAGAATGACACTAGGGAAAAAGAAATCAGAATCAGTGCAATAAGAAGCTTTTCATAGAGAATCGAACAGAAACCGTTTCTGGTACATGTGAATGACATGCCGGGAGAGACAAAGTCTGCTGTGTGATGACATGCTGGGAGACACAAAGTCTTCTGTGTAATGACATGCTGGGAGACAAAAAGTCTCCTGTGTAATCATAATTGTTGATAATGGAATTAATGAAAATAAAACCTGAGGAGAACAGGGTAAGACCACAAAGAAACCCAAACATAAGGTAGTTGAAAATTATATAAAATACCAACAAGGTGGTGACTAAGAGACATGAGCAACAGTTGGGTATCTTCATTATTGGGTATCTTTATTATTCGAATACACGGCAGATTTCTTCAGTCAAATACAGGGGACAATGTATTGTTGGCAACAGGAGTAGTAGCGAGGTAAAGATTATGTAATCAGTCTATCAGTCTTGGAGAAGAGTGCAGCTGCATGGTATAGAGATCAATATAAAACTGAAGCATGAGAGTAGAGTGTTAAATACTGTCGGATGTGAGGTGTGGAAGATCTCGAAGACGTTACAGAAGGTCCACTAACAGAAGTAAAAAGACAATAACAGAGGAGCACTGAAGCAAGCCTACTGGCCCAGGTCCCTCTGGAATCCAATCCTTCTCACTCAAAAAGTACATAAGCGATGAAGTTGCAGAAGATGTATTCTGTACCAACATACCGTTGTGTTGCTGTAAGAGTCTACAACATTCTCCTCTGTACTTGACTGAGGAAGCCTACTGCGTAGCCAAAATGTTCCATCAAAATACCTAACTGTTTCACATATTTCTTACTCATCAAAACGTAGAAGTGGTCAGACAAGTTGCTATGAAATTCAACCCCAGAAAAAAATAAACAATTATGATAAATTGGATTGTAAGAGAAGTGAATGCTTGGGTGTTGGCAAGAGGTTTGGGGTTAAAAGATAAAGAATCTAACACAAAGTAGTTGTCACAGTTGCTCTTTGCTGATGACACTGTACTTTTGGGAGATTCTGGAGAGAAGTTGCAGAGGTTGGTGGATGAGTTTGGTAGGGTATGTAAAAGAAAAAAAAATGAAATTAAATATAGGAAAGACTAAGGTGAGAATAAAAAAAATAGAAAAACCAAAGATTGGATATCAGATTGGAGGGAGAGAGTATGGAGGAGGTGAATGTATTCAGATATTTAGGAGTGGACGTGTCAGCAGATGGGTCTATGAAAGATGAGGTGAATCATAGAATTGAAGAGGGGAAAAAGGTGAGTGGTGCACTGAGGAGACAAAGAACCTTAGCACAAGTTAGTCAGGTCCAACTCACACCCACCCACACCCATTCATGTATTTATCTAACCTATTTTTAAAACTACACAACGTTTTAGCTTCTATGACGGTACTCGAGAGTTTGTTCCACTCATCCAGAACTGTATTACCAAACCAGTGCTTTCCTTAATCTGAATTTTTCCAACTTGAAACCACTGCTGCGAGTCCTGTCTAGGCTAGATAGTTTTAGCACACTATTTACATTCCCTTTATTTATTCCTGTTTTCCATTTATGCACCTCAATCATATCCCCTCTAATTCTATGCCTTTCTAGAGAGTTCAGATTCAGGGCCCGTCAGTCTGTCCTCATAGGGAAGATTTCTGATACATGGGATCAACTTTCTCATCCTCCTTTGTAAGTTTTCCAGTGAATTTATATCCATTCTGTAATACGATGACCAGAACTGAGCAGCATAATCTAAATGAGGCCTAACCAAAAATACATATAGAGTTTAAGAAAAACATGAGGACTTGTATTATTTATGCTTTTTGATATGAAGCCAAGGATTCTGTTCGCTTTATTGCGAACACTAATGCACTGTTGTCTTGATTTTAGATTACTGCTAACCAGAACTTCTAAATCCTTTTTGCAATCAGTAGTATTAAGATCTACATTTAGTTTATATATGGCATAGTCATTTTCCCTGTTCAACGTTCAGAACTTTGCATTTGTCTATATTAAACTGCATCTGCCGCTTCTCCGACCACTGCATCAGTTTATTCAAATCTTCCAGGACTGCTCTTATGTCTTCATTAGAATGAATTGGACAGCCTATTTTGGTATCATCAGCAAACTTGCTTATGTCGCTATGTATTCCCACATCTATGTCGTATATGTAAATTGTAAACAACAACTGACCCCTGAGGAACACCGCTTATGACGTGCCCCCATTCTGATTTCTCCCAATTTATGCAAACTCTCTGCTGCCTATTTGTCAACCATGCCTCTAACCAGGAAAAAAATTCTCCTCCTATTCCATGTGCCTTAATTTTCCTTAATAGCCTCTGATGTGGAACTCTATTGAAAATCTTACTGAAGTTCATATACACAATATCATATTCTATACCATGATCTACCTCCTCAGATACCTTAGTGAAAAAAGGTTTTAACTTCATAAGACAGGAACGCCCCTTTGTAAAACCGTGTTGAGATTCATTAATCAAGTTATGCCTTTCAAGATGGCTACGAATTGCCTCGGCAATTGATTCCACAAATTTTCCCACAATGGAGATAATGCTTATTGGTACATAGTTTGAAGCTAAGCACAATGCTTATTGGTATATAACTTGAAGCTAAGCACCTGTCTCCTGCCTTGTAAATAGGTATTACATTTGCCATTTTTCACTTGTCTGGCACTATGCCAGTTTAAGTCATATTTTCCCTAGCGTTACTGTTTCCTCTCCCATCAATTCCATCCTCGTTGAGGTTAGCATTATAGGGAAGAGAATGAAATTAGTCATGTGGCGTTGCATTTACTGTGGGCGGCGATAGCGAAAACATGGCCTCCTAACGCTATATGCTGTGCTGACGTGGAAAAGGCGTCAGAGGCGTGATTCTCTTGGGGTGAGGTTCATGGAGTCGATTTTCGGCCACTCGCAATTTCTTTTTTGTTCTATAATCTCTTGTGTCCATGGGTGTACTGATGAATCAATATTTGTATGTATGAATGTATGTATTTTTTCTCTATATTACATATATGGTAAACCAGTTTTCAGTAAAATAATTATCATCGAAACCAAAACAAAAAAAAATCATATAGAGAATAAAAAGGCACAATACCGTGTTTGAAATAACTCACAAATAACCCGCACATAGGAGAGAGGAACTTGCGACGACATTTCGGTCCGACTTGGGCCATTTACAAAGTCACATCGAACCGTCGACTGAAACGCCACCGTAAGCTCCTCTCTCTCCTGTGTGCGGGTTGTGTATAATACCACATCTTTGTATATAATTACAAAGAACAGTATTATGAACATTATTGAATACTAACACTGGTTATTATATAGACCAATAAAGCACTAGAAATGTGTGTTATCTTAAGAAAAGATAAACAAGAACTGAGAAAGGCAAAAAGACACATGTGCAACTAATGTGACATTTCATAGTGGCATTACTTGCATATATATACTTTTACCTAACATTCAAGGTTAACGATATAAATAAACGTGCAAAGTGAAGACACAAGTCTCAGTATAAACAGTAGTACCTCCCAATTACTGACATTGAATTCAGGTCTGATATCCCTTCAGTACGTAATAGGTGAATGTAATCCTAAAGCCGAGAAGAATATTGACCTAATTTAGTGAAGGGTCGTCTATGACAAGCCGCTATGTTCACATAGTCTTGTTTACAAGATTCCAAAATATTCTCAATGTCCGTTAAGTCACAGCTAGAATAAGTAGAAGTGATCAATAGCATTTGATCGCTGAGTGGCATAGTCGCTTCCTTATATCTAAAGTGATGTTAACAGTTAACGGATTAACAAGTGTAAATTTGCGCTCAATTTGTTGATAATTTATTTCTAACAATTTTAGAATTGTCTCCTAATATGTTGGTAGAAATGAAGTTTGACATAAGAAGAACTTAAGGAACTGTAGCCACAAGCATAAGAGGTGGCAGTTTACTATCCGTTGCGTAAAAAAAACTTGTCAAAATTTTATTTCCACGTCAAAAACCAAGACAGACATTAACAACATCTATTAATCGAGTTCATTTATAACATTTTACCCAAACTTCGTTTGGGTAAAATGTTTTAAATACCCAACCTTTGTTTGGGTAAAATGTTATAAATACCCGACCTATGTTTGGGTAAAATGTTTTAAATACCCATCTTTTATTTGGATAAAATTTTATAAATACCCAACTTTTGTTTGGGTAAAAATGTTATAAATACCCGACCTTTGTTTGGGTAAAATGTTTTAAATAAGCTCTGTTAATAGATGTTATTTGTTAAGTCTGTAGCCTCACTCCACAAAGGTGGCAGTAAAGTACAGTGGACCTTCGGTTTACGATATTATTTCATTCCAGAAGTATTGTAGACCAATAGCACTAATGTCCCACATCACAAAAATCAAGAAGCAAGACTGCAAACGACTTAGATACCCAACAGTTGCACAATCCAGGGCAGCATGGGATTAAAGCGAGTCGCTCCTGCCTCTCACAACTACGAATCACAATACGGGATCTTGAATGGTGCAATAGCACAAAATAATGCATGATGAGGGAATAACTGAAACAGTGGGTACTTGGGTTATTAACTTTTTAACCAATAGAACACAAATACTAATAGTAAATAGAGTTAAGTCAGCGGTGATTACAGTGAAAAGCTCTGTTCCACAAGGTACAATACTAACTCCCATCCTTTACCTTATCTTCATATCTGAGATAAACAGAGATGTAAACTGCGTCTTTCCTAGCTGACGATACTAGGATTTACATGAGAATCATCTATTGAGGAAACTGCAAATTTGTAAATGTATATAATCGAAGTCTTCAAATGGGCCACAGAAAACCATATGAGGTTCAATAAGGTTAAATTTCAAGTACTCGGCTATGAAAAACTTGAGGAAATAAAAGCTAGATCGGAATATAAAACAAATGGTAGTCACAATAGAGCGAAAAACTAATGTGAAGAACTTGGAAGTGATAATGTCAGAGGATCTCACAAGGAATGCCAAGTTAATGAGGATTCTCTTTAAATCACTTCTTCTCTCTAGGCTGGAATATTGATGTACACTCTTTAAGACAGGCGGATATACAGATCTGGAGAATTTACTGAAAACTCTCACTGCACATGTAAGTATATTCAAGCACCTAAATTGCCACGACTGTTTGAAGTCCTTTATCCTGTGCTACTATGAACGGAGGCAAGAAATACATCATAATTTACACTTAGAAAATCCTGGAAGGATTAGTCCCAAATCTGCACACGGAAATGGCTCCCTATAAAAGCAAAACACTCCAGTAAAAAGACAGGGTGCTGAGAGTACACTAAGAAAAAATACAATAAGTGTCAGCGGGCCAAGACTGTTCAGCTGTCTCCCAGCACACACAAAGGAAATTACCAATAGACTCCTGGTTGTCGTCAAGAGGGAGCTGGACAGATACCTAAAGTCAGTACCTGACAAGCTGAGTTGTAGTTCGTATGTTGGATTGCGTGCAGTTAGCAGTAACAGCCTGGGCGATCGGGCCCTGATCCACCGAAAGGCCTGGTCATGGATTGGGCCCCGGGGGCATTGACCCCCGTAACATCATTCAAGTGGACGCACTGGTGAATGTTTCAGGTCACATATAGCATAATGATTAATTTCAAACTTAGTTTAATGTTTCAGGTCACACCCTGAATATTTCAGGTCACATTTTGTTGAACTGTTCAGGTTACCCATTGATTTCAGGTTACACACTGTTCATTGTTTCCGGTCACACACTGTTTTAGGTCACACAGTTTTAGGTCACACACTGTTTTAGGTCACACCTTGTTGAATGCTTTAGGTCACACATCACTGAGTATTTCAAGTCAAACATTGTTAAATTTTGCCGGTCACATTTTATTTTCCACCTAACGGAATGTTAAATGTTTCCGGTCACACATTGTTGAAGGTTTTCGACCTCAATATAGTGAACATTTCATGCTGAATATTGCAGCATACACCATTCTTAAATGTTCGAGTACACACCATTCTTAAATGTTCGAGTACACACCATTCTTAAATGTTCGAGTACACACCGTTCTTAAATGTTCGAGTACACACCGTTCTTAAATGTTCGAGTACACACCGTTCTTAAATGTTCGAGTACACACCATTCTTAAATGTTCGAGTACACACCGTTCTTAAATGTTCGAGTACACACCGTTCTTAAATGTTCGAGTACACACCATTCTTAAATGTTCGAGTACACACCGTTCTTAAATGTTCGAGTACACACCATTCTTAAATGTTCGAGTACACACCGTTCTTAAATGTTCGAGTACACACCGTTCTTAAATGTTCGAGTACACACCATTCTTAAATGTTCGAGTACACACCGTTCTTAAATGTTCGAGTACACACCATTCTTAAATGTTCGAGTACACACCATTCTTAAATGTTCGAGTACACACCGTTCTTAAATGTTCGAGTACACACCATTCTTAAATGTTCGAGTACACACCATTCTTAAATGTTCGAGTACACACCATTCTTAAATGTTCGAGTACACACCATTCTTAAATGTTCGAGTACACACCATTCTTAAATGTTCGAGTACACACCATTCTTAAATGTTCGAGTACACACCATTCTTAAATGTTCGAGTACACACCATTCTTAAATGTTCGAGTACACACCATTCTTAAATGTTCGAGTACACACCATTCTTAAATGTTCGAGTACACACCATTCTTAAATGTTCGAGTACACACCATTCTTAAATGTTCGAGTACACACCATTCTTAAATGTTCGAGTACACACCATTCTTAAATGTTCGAGTACACACCGTTCTTAAATGTTCGAGTACACACCATTCTTAAATGTTCGAGTACACACCGTTCTTAAATGTTCGAATACACACCGTTCTTAAATGTTCGAGTACACACCGTTCTTAAATGTTCGAGTACACACCATTCTTAAATGTTCGAGTACACACCATTCTTAAATGTTCGAGTACACACCATTCTTAAATGTTCGAGTACACACCATTCTTAAATGTTCGAGTACACACCATTCTTAAATGTTCGAGTACACACCGTTCTTAAATGTTCGAGTACACACCATTCTTAAATGTTCGAGTACACACCATTCTTAAATGTTCGAGTACACACCGTTCTTAAATGTTCGAGTACACACCGTTCTTAAATGTTCGAGTACACACCATTCTTAAATGTTCGAGTACACACCGTTCTTAAATGTTCGAGTACACACCATTCTTAAATGTTCGAGTACACACCATTCTTAAATGTTCGAGTACACACCGTTCTTAAATGTTCGAGTACACACCATTCTTAAATGTTCGAGTACACACCGTTCTTAAATGTTCGAGTACACACCATTCTTAAATGTTCGAGTACACACCATTCTTAAATGTTCGAGTACACACCATTCTTAAATGTTCGAGTACACACCGTTCTTAAATGTTCGAGTACACACCATTCTTAAATGTTCGAGTACACACCGTTCTTAAATGTTCGAGTACACACCGTTCTTAAATGTTCGAGTACACACCGTTCTTAAATGTTCGAGTACACACCGTTCTTAAATGTTCGAGTACACACCGTTCTTAAATGTTCGAGTACACACCGTTCTTAAATGTTCGAGTACACACCGTTCTTAAATGTTCGAGTACACACCGTTCTTAAATGTTCGAGTACACACCGTTCTTAAATGTTCGAGTACACACCGTTCTTAAATGTTCGAGTACACACCGTTCTTAAATGTTCGAGTACACACCATTCTTAAATGTTCGAGTACACACCGTTCTTAAATGTTCGAGTACACACCATTCTTAAATGTTCGAGTACACACCATTCTTAAATGTTCGAGTACACACCATTCTTAAATGTTCGAGTACACACCATTCTTAAATGTTCGAGTACACACCGTTCTTAAATGTTCGAGTACACACCATTCTTAAATGTTCGAGTACACACCATTCTTAAATGTTCGAGTACACACCATTCTTAAATGTTCGAGTACACACCATTCTTAAATGTTCGAGTACACACCGTTCTTAAATGTTCGAGTACACACCATTTTTAAATGTTTGAGTGCACATCATTTTTAAATGCTTGAGTACACATCATTTTTTAAATGTTTGAGTACACACCATTTTTAAATGTTTGAGTACACACCACTGTTGAATGAGTGCACACCACTGTTGAATGTTTGAGTACACACCACTGTTGAATGAGTGCACACCACTGTTGAATGTTTGAGTACATACAACTGTTGAATGAGTACATACCACTGTTGAATGAGTACACACCACTGTTGAATGAGTACATACCACTGTTGAATGAGTACACACTACTGTTGAATGAGTACACACCACTGTAGAATGAGTACACACCACTGTTGAATGAGTACACGCCACTGTAGAATGAGTACACACCACTGTAGAATGAGTACACACCACTGTTGAATGAGTGCACACCACTGTTGAATGTTTGAGTACATACAACTGTTGAATGAGTACATACCACTGTTGAATGAGTACACACCACTGTTGAATGAGTACACACCACTGTAGAATGAGTACACACCACTGTAGAATGAGTACACACCACTGTAGAATGAGTACACACCACTGTTGAATGAGTACACGCCACTGTTGAATGTTTGAGTACACACCACTATTGAATGTTTGAGTACACACCACTGTAGAAAGTTTGAGTACACACCACTGTTGAATGAGTGCACACCACTGTTGAACGATTACACACCACTGTTGAATGTTTGAGTACACACCACTGTTGAATAAGTACACACCACTGGCGAATGAGTACACACCACTGTTGAATGTCTGAGTACACACCACTGTTGAATGAGTACACTCCACTGTTGAATGTTTCAGCTGTCCCAGTTTAGGCTTTTTGGTTGAACTGAGAAAACAGTAAGAGTGAGTCCTGGTACATTCTCCAGGTCTTCCACATCACCTGCTATTTACCTGGTTATCGCGTTTTCTCGTGCTAAAGGAAACCTGGTCAATGGTAATTCCACATCTGGTGAAGCCTCATATAAGCGTTTGTGTTTGCTTAATAAAACTGGAAACCCCGTTAGTTCCCGTTAGTGTAAATTACAATATTACACTAATAAAAATTATGATGAAGCTTAAATAGGTTTTAAAAGAATCTAAAAATAAATTGTTTTGGTCTTTCCTGTGCGACTTCATCTATGCTTTGTGCTTGCATTGAATTCGTTAGCTTCTTTGATTCATTTCACCTTTCACCGTGAGTCCTGCCTCCACAACCTCATTTTCCAGGAAGTAGAATAATCTGGAAAGTGATGAAGTGGAGGCAGGACTCATACATAGGTTTAAGAAGAGGTATGTTAAGGTATGAAAGGAGAGAGTGGACCTAGTAGCAACCAGTGAAGAGGCAGGACCAGGATCTATGAACCGAACCCTGGAACCACAATTAGGTGAGTACAGTTAGGCAAATACCAGTGTCATTAGAAATTTTCCTCACCATTCTACTTTTCGTGGTGCTCTCATTCCAGTCTTTGATAGCCTCTTGTCTAAGAATTTTCACTCTACTAATGGCTATCAACTTGCTCTTTCTTTTCTTAAATTAATACTAATGTTATTAACCTTCCTTATGGTCGTCCTTGATCGTGAAGATTACCTCGGTAAAGCCTTGCGCTCTGCCTCATGCATCTTCACTCCTCTCATCTCCAACCCTCTTGAATGCAACAAGAGGACTTCTAATCATAAACTTCGGACTTTCTCTAATCTCAGTTACGAAGACTGAGATTAGAGAATGCTCTTCCTAACACTTATAAACCTCATATTTCTCTACGTCCCATCATTTCCTTTAGAAGTTCTGTCTCCTATTTTCTTGCCTCTCAGATATCCAAAAAACTCGCTCCTTTTCTTGGAACTTTTTTCGCCTCCATCACTCTTGAGACTTCATCCAACGTGTTCTGCCACATCCGACCTGCAAAATGCTTAGCTAAGTCTTGACGATGAGTCCCTCTTCACTAATGTCCCAATTGAGGATGATCTTAATTTTGTCAGAGTGAAGGCCAGTGAAGGGTTACTTCATCTTCCTATACTTATTGATGTGTTTCTTGATCTTATTCGCCATTGTGTGGATTCTAACTCTTTTTTCCTTTCAAGGTAAATTTTATTCCTAAACCTTTGGTGTTGCTATGAGCTCTCCTCTATCTCCTGTACTTGTTATCCTTTACATGGAATACTTCCTTCTGGCTCCACTATGTAGATGACATCTTTGCTCTTTGGCCCCATGACTCAGATGTCTTCTAAGTTTCCAACCATTTCTCGATGCCCTTAACAATCTTGCTCTTTCCATCAAGTTCAAAGCTGAATTTAAATCTAACTCTCTGCCTCCTTTCATGGAGTTACATGTCTATCGTTCGGCTACAAGTTTTTCTTTTTCCGTTTATCCTAAGTGATATATATGTACATTCACTACTTTTTTTTTTACCATGCTCCCTCTGTCAAAAAAAGTGTTCTCATTTCTCTCTTTCTCCGTGCCCTCCGCATTTGTGACCCTCAGTTCTTTGAATCGGAAATTTCCGCTCTTCGCAATTCGTTCTTTCGCTTCCTAGGCTACCCTTCCAATTTCATAAACTCTTCCTTCTCACACGCTAGACTCTCTTCTTCCCCAGACTCCCTACTCCTGTGAAATCTGTTCTTTGCTTTCCTTATATTTGTAGCCTCCCAGATCTTAATAACACCCTCCGTTCCTTAGACATTAAAGCTAAAGCTACTTTTTGCCATTAATGTAGTAATGATCTAGTTCGTATCTCTCCTCGTGCCACTGATGCTTCCGTAATCTACTTCATTTCACGCTCCTCTTGTCCTCGCCAATACTTGGAAGAAACTGTCCGTTCTCTTTCTGACAGATTTTAGGAGCACAAAAGAAGTGTTAGCCTTACCGAGACTAACTATATTCTTTTCTGTCATGTTAGAGATCAGTTATCCTGGTGACTGCTCCTCTGCTAGAACTGTACACTTCTAGTCTTCACAGACGCCGTCTTGTTGAAATATCTCATTGTGGCATGCAAAGAGTACGTAACCTTTATTCGGCGCATGGACACACCCTCATTTACAGGCTATCTCCCCCAACCAGCGAACCAGGTTGCTAAGAGTTGATGATGGGGCCCCATCGTTCAACTAGTGACCAGGTTCTAGCCAATAAGAAGGTGGGATTGACAATCGCAGAGGTTATGTGGATACCGCTCTCCTGTCTGCCCTTGTCATTCCCATTCTAGAGCTGGTTGAAGCACGGTCTGCTATCTTGTGGCTTCTATTTCTGCCTTGCTTACCATGGAGTGCACTATATTTATCACTGTACATAGTGTACATATTGCTGTTCTAAATTGGTGAAGGATAATATAAGTCTAAACTTTTTCTACTGTGTTTATTTGCTCCCATTACACCTGGGATAACAGGCCATTTGAAATCCTAGGTTGTAATATGGGTAGCCTGTCCGAGAGCTGGACTTAGAGAAACGGTTGAGCTTAGGGTGAAGCTTGTAGCAGGAACATTGTGTAGCTTGCTGTTTCGCTTCGCTTTACAAATTTTGCGTGTCAGTTGCTTATGATCAGCCTTGCTATTGGGTGATCGTTCAACAGCTCGCTACTAGCTTGTTCAGTGCGCTCGCTTCGCTACGGTCAATCTTGTGTGCAGTCGGCTTTGCTTGTATGCGTATTCTGCAATCGTACTGTGCATAGCTAAGCGTGTTCTGCAAATTAACGTGTTACGTTGGGGTATTCGTACTGTGCATAGCGAATAACTTATGCCACCTAGACGAGTCAGACGCCTGGTGTCGGCATATACTTTGCATAACCTACCTAAATTGTCCCTACAGCGTTGTTGGCAAACTGCTCGTTCCATTGGCATTCCCTATAAACGCACTCTCACAGCTGCGCAACTGCGTTCACTTATTGCTGACATACTTATTGAAGAAGAGATGGCACATCAAACTCCTCCCTCTACGGGAGCTAGGGAAAAAACTCTTATGTTCTCGCATGAGGAAGATGATACACCTACGGAGCAAAATGGTCAGTATGGTGCAGCTGGGTTGTCTCGAGGTGAATCAGCGTCGTTGGCACTTGAGCTGGCAAAAATCACGCTGGAGCAAACTAGGGAACAGAGAGCATTCGCAAGGGAAGAATTTGATAGGGAAAGAGAAAGGAGGCAGTTTTCGCATTCTGTAAACGATTTCAGTTTACAAAAAGCAGTACAGCTTGTTCCCCGCTTCAATGAGGCCGAACCAGAGCAATTTTTCGAAAGCTTCGAAAATCAGGCTCGAGCCTTGAGGTGGCCGGAACAGCACTGGGCAGCGTTGGTTCATACAGCATTATTGGGTAAGGCACAGGAATTTACGTCGGTATTAACTGACGCTGAATTCTCTGATTATCAAGTAGTGAAGACCACAGTGTTGGGAGCATATACATGTATCCCAGCTAAATATCGTAAGACCTTCAAATTGAACAGGCGGCAGCTTGGTCAATCCCTGGTGGACTTTGTGAGACAGCAAACCAAAGCTTTTACCAGCTGGTATAAAGCGAGTGGTGTCTCTAACTTTGAGGAGCTGGTGCAGCTTATTCTGATTGATAACCTGCTGGAGTCTGTGGGACCAGAGGTTCGTGTCTTTCTGCAGGATCGTGACTTAACCACTGCATTGGAGGCGGCCAGGTTGGCTGATACCTTCGAAACGAACCGCTCCTTGTCCGAGCGGTCCCGTCTCTCTTTTCAACAGTCTGGCGTGAGCAGAGATCGACAACATTGGAGAATGAAGTGCCAGCCGGAGGGAGAGCGTCTACGTCATCCAACCAAGTCACCTGGTGAGCCACGCTTCTCAACATATGGTCCCCCTGCGGAGAGGCAAACTACTTATGGAGCATCTCGACAACAATATCCAGAGAGGCACCAGCCAGAACGACACCACTTGCAACGTCATCAGGGAGTAAAGGGCAAGCCTGTCGTCTGCTTCAGGTGCAATAAAGTAGGTCACATCAGTTCCAACTGCCCCCAAAAACCTCAACCCATCGGGAAAATCTCTAATATCCCTAGTAACATGTCCCCTAGAGAAGTAGAAAAAGGTATGGCCCCTTATTATTGCGAAAGTCTTATTTCCCTTCAGGAAAACTCAGAACCAACTAAAGTAAATACCTTTAGAGATACTGGAGCATATTGCTCACTTGTCAGAGAAGGAATATTACCCCTTTCAGAGAATACTTCCTTGAATTCCTCAGTTTTATTGGAAGCCTATGGAGGAGCTATATATTCAGTTCCTTTGCATAAAATTTATGTACAGTGCAAATATTACACTGGGTACTTGACTGTAGGTATCTCAAAAGGATTTCCCATGAAAAATGCAATGTTATTACTGGGTAATAACATTACTACTGTTACTTCGTGTCCTGAACCTATAATGATTAATGCTTCTCCAGTGTTGGCCATAACTCGGGCAACATCCCAAGGGTTGTCTGGGGAGAATGTTGACCTATCCTTGGACGACTCCGATCTCGGAATAGCCACGTTGTTTTATGAGACACACCGGCCGGAGTCTCGTAAATCAAGTGAACAGACCCCGATCAAGCCTTCCTATTCCCAGGTTGCAGGATTGCCAGATGTCTCTGTTTCCATGCCCGAGGGACTGTCCTTCCGGGAGGAACAACGAAAGGACCCTTCTTTAAAATTCGCTTTTCAGGCAGCCATGGGTAAATCCTCTTGGGGTCATCCAGTCAAGTATGAAGTTAAAAATGATTATTTAGTTTGCACTGAGACTGGTAAGGAGATAGAGGGCCGGCAATTATACGACAGGTTAGTGGTTCCAACCAAGTATAGACCTCAGATATTAAATATAGCTCATAATACGTCATCAGGAGGTCACTTAGGAATTACAAAAACCTTGTATAGAATCACAAAAGAATTTTATTGGCCAAAATTAAAGAAAGATGTGAAGAATCATATTAGGTGTTGCCGAGAATGTCAGCAAGTTGGAAAACCTGGACATTCCATTAAACCTGCACCTCTCCAACCCATACCTGCTGATGGAGAACCTTTTGCAGATTTAATTATAGATTGTGTAGGTCCACTACCTAAGTCAAAGTCTGGAAACCAGTATTTATTTACAATTATGGATAAAGTAACCAGATATCCTGAAGCAATCCCTATGCGTAGTATCAATACTAAAGCTATTCTCAAAGCTTTAACAAAATTCATTTCTTGTTTTGGCATTCCTAAAACTATACAAAGTGATCAAGGTACTAACTTCACTGCCAAAGCATTTAGGGAAGTATTAACTAGGTTAGGGATAATTCACAACTTATCCACTGCCTATCATCCTCAGTCCCAAGGCGCCTTGGAAAGATTCCACCAAACATTAAAAACAATGATGAGAAGTTTTTGCATGCACTTTCCGACAGATTGGGATGAATCACTACCTTTGTTGCTGTTCTCAGTACGAGAGACGGTGCAAGAGTCTACAGGGTATAGTCCGTTTGAGCTGATCTTTGGGCACAATGTACGAGGTCCTCTTCGGGTGCTCAAAGAAGGATGGATGGGAGAAGACGTAAGCTCAGCACTCTACAACCCGTCTTCAAGGTTGCAGGTGGCACGTGAGTTAGCCACGGCTAACCTAAAGATAGCTCAAAGTAAGATGAAACAGAGGTATGACAAAAGTGCACAATTCCGCTCCTTCCATCCAGGAGACAAGGTGTTGGTGCAGGAACCTATACCCGGCCACACCTTGAAAGCTAGATATACGGGACCTATGCAGATTGTAAGTAGATTATCTGATTTAAATTATGTGGTAGCTCCCATTGATAAGACCTCAAAAACAAAAACTTACCACATTAATCAAATAAAGGCCTTTCATACACCAGATAAAGTCCCAGTAATGACTCTGTCCTCTACCTCTGAGGACGACTCTGACTCTTTGCACTCTATCTCTGAAATTAATACTAAACTTTCAAATTCTGTCCTCCTCAAGGATCCTAGCCCGTTAATGGATGGATTATCTGAAATACAAGCAACCAATTTAACTGAGCTTCTACAGTCATATCCTAATATTTTTTCGGATGTGCCGAAAAAATGTACGTTAGGTTACCATGATGTAGATGTGGGAAAATCTAAACCAATTAAACTCTCCCCCTACAGAGCTAATCCTGAAAAGCAAAGGCTACTTCAGCAGGAAGTAGACTTCTTGTTAGAACATGGTTTAGTGGAGGAGTCATCTAGTCCATGGGCTTCACCGTGCATCCTAGTAAAAAAGGCTGATGGAGGGTTTCGTATGTGCACAGACTACCGTAAAGTGAACGAGGTCACAATCACAGATGCTTACCCTCTTCCTCGTCTGGATGACGTAATTGACTTTGTGGGTAAGGCTACTTTTGTGTCCAAATTAGATCTCCTTAAAGGTTACTATCAGGTACCTTTGACAGATAAGGCGAAGGAAATCTCTGCCTTCGTGATTCCAGGAGGTCATTATCAGTATACAGTTACCCCCTTCGGAATGAAAAATTCCCCCTCTTCATTCCAGAAACTCATCCATCAGGCTATTAAAGGACTTGAAGGCACGGCAGCATACCTAGATGATATTGTTGTGGTGTCTGATACTTGGGATCAACACCTACTTAGACTTAAAGCTCTGTTTGAGACCTTTAAGAATTCCCAATTAACAGTTAATTTATCTAAATCTTCCTTTGGCCAGGCCACTATCACTTTTCTAGGCCATGAAGTAGGTAGTGGTAATGTTGCACCTAAACTTGCTAAAGTTCTTTCGATTAAAGATTATCCAGTTCCTCATGATAGGAAATCTCTTCAACGTTTCCTAGGCATGATAGGATTTTACAGAAGATTCTGTAAGAATTTCTCAGATATTGTAGCCCCTCTTACCTCTCTTACCAGTCATAAAGTTCCCTTTAATTGGACGTCAGATTGTAACACTGCTTTTAATAAAGCAAAAAGATTATTGTGCTCTGCACCCATTCTCCTGTCTCCAGACTTCTCCAAACCTTTTTCATTACAGGTTGATGCTTGTGAGTCTGGGGTTGGGGCGGTACTATTACAAATCGGGAACAAGGAGCTGCAGCCAATCGCATACTTTTCAGCTAAGTTCCAGCCACATCAGAGAGCTTACTCTACCATTGAAAAAGAAGCCCTCGCGCTGGTAATGGCTTTGGAACATTTCGATGTTTATGTGGGCCAGACATCGCAGGTGGTCACAGTCTACAGTGATCACAACCCGTTAGTCTATCTCCAAGCCATGAAGAATCACAACACAAGGCTTATGCGTTGGACGCTCAGGCTGCAGCCCTATAACCTAAAAATAAATTACATTGCCGGCAAAGAAAATGTGTTGGCAGACTCTTTGTCAAGAGTCTAGTTTAATATTTTATTTAGGTTAGGATGTATTTGTGGTAACCCCCCTTTCAAGCTCTTTTTTTTATCCCCTGATGTGGGGTTTTTTTTTAGTGAGGGGATACGGGCTACCGTCCGCTTGTATCTTGGACCTATGTTGGCCTATCTGACTGCTGTCTCACTCTGAGTTTAGGGTTTGGCTTTTGGTCACTAGGAAAGCTGAGCTCAATCTAAGAGTTGGATGGTGGAGAGGATAGGCGGTCCCATTATTTTGTGCCATGGCGGCACGGTTACCACTGGGAGGTGGCAGCCTAATCCTGAGCCTTCTCGGGGGTGGGGGTGTGGCATGCAAAGAGTACGTAACCTTTATTCGGCGCATGGACACACCCTCATTTACAGGCTATCTCCCCCAACCAGCGAACCAGGTTGCTAAGAGTTGATGATGGGGCCCCATCGTTCAACTAGTGACCAGGTTCTAGCCAATAAGAAGGTGGGATTGACAATCGCAGAGGTTATGTGGATACCGCTCTCCTGTCTGCCCTTGTCATTCCCATTCTAGAGCTGGTTGAAGCACGGTCTGCTATCTTGTGGCTTCTATTTCTGCCTTGCTTACCATGGAGTGCACTATATTTATCACTGTACATAGTGTACATATTGCTGTTCTAAATTGGTGAAGGATAATATAAGTCTAAACTTTTTCTACTGTGTTTATTTGCTCCCATTACACCTGGGATAACAGGCCATTTGAAATCCTAGAACTGTACACTTCTAGTCTTCACAGACGCCGTCTTGTTGAAATATCTCATATTCACAACTTTCTTATCATGAATCTTAGTCTTGGCTTTGTCTCTGTAGATGCCTTCCTTACTCCCTCATTGCACTGTCCAATGCTTTAAACTTCAGAACACTCTCCTTATCTCTTGTTCTTTCCTATATTTTCACTGCCTTCCCAGTTGTTTGCCTAGGTGGGTTCTGTAGCCTCCCAGATCTTAATAACACCCTCCGTTCCTTAGACATTAAAGCTAAAGCTACTTTTTGCCATTAATGTAGTAATGATCTAGTTCGTATCTCTCCTCGTGCCACTGATGCTTCCGTAATCTACTTCATTTCACGCTCCTCTTGTCCTCGCCAATACTTGGAAGAAACTGTCCGTTCTCTTTCTGACAGATTTTAGGAGCACAAAAGAAGTGTTAGCCTTACCGAGACTAACAATATTCTTTTCTGTCATGTTAGAGATCAGTTATCCTGGTGACTGCTCCTCTGCTAGAACTGTACACTTCTAGTCTTCACAGACGCCGTCTTGTTGAAATATCTCATATTCACAACTTTCTTATCATGAATCTTAGTCTTGGCTTTGTCTCTGTAGATGCCTTCCTTACTCCCTCATTGCACTGTCCAATGCTTTAAACTTCAGAACACTCTCCTTATCTCTTGTTCTTTCCTATATTTTCACTGCCTTCCCAGTTGTTTGCCTAGGTGGGTTCTGTCCTACGGGGTTTTGTCCTGCTGGTATTTGGTCCTCCCCTTTTTTGTCTTTTTTTTTCATAATGCTTCCACTATTACTTTTTCTACTGCTTCGCTAAGATTCCATCCTCTGACCGTTCTTACACTACCATTATTACCTTCTTATTGCTACCTCTACTACTGGTGCACTATTTTCTCAACTATTAATGCTATCACTCTTACTATTATTGTTACTATTACTACTACTACTATCACAATAATTTTATTTCTTCCTCGAGCTACACTACTCCCGTCCCCGCCCCCCGCCCCCTTCACGCATATATTCTGGTTCCCTTCAGTGGGGTTTCTTCAGGACTGAAGAAGCTCCTGAAGGCGTCCGGGCTGCGGCCCGAGCGCCGGGAATGGCTCAAATGGGGCAGAGGCTTTGAGAGTTGAGGGTTTCATTTCAACGAGAACACCGGCCCTTGGGTATCGGAGATTTGACCCTGACTCCTGCGCCAGCACCTCATTCTACTTCCTCAAAGCACTGTGAGTAGGGAACGTAACAGACGAATTTAATGAGTTGGAGATAACTCACACCATCGTACACACTGGACCGACGACACAATTTGAACCAACGACGTACTGTACCACAGCCGCAGGGCTTCTACAAAGTTCATAGCTGTAACACCCCTTGTGCTAAAGGGGACTCACTGTGACCTTGTCATAGGGCTGCTCCCGGCATAGGGCTGCTCCCGGCATAGGGCTGCTCCCGGCATAGGGCTGCTCCCGGCATAGGGCTGTAAACGGTGGTCCAGTTCGCCTAAACAAGACTTTCCATGCCCCCTCCAAGGGGGTATCCATTAACAAGTCACCATCTGGCACAGACCCTCGTTAGGCCTTCCTTTCTGGCGAAGATATCACCATCAGTCCTTCGCGCTTCTTTGCAACTAGTTAATCGTCCAACTCAGACCAAAACGTCTTCATAAGTTTCAGTCTCCTGTGTGCGGGTTATTTGTGTATTGTTCTAGTTACGATATTGTTTCCTGAGAGACTAAAATATTCATAACTTGATTGTTATTATTATACTCAAGTGGAATGGCTAAACCAGTAGGATTTAAATGATGAAAATGACATAAATAAAAATCAATATAGTAATAAAAACAGTGGTAGATGAGGCTCTTTTTAATACAACGTCTCGTTTAGGGCTGGACTTTATTAAGTTCACAGGGATGAGTAAACACACCGTCTTATTAGGCAAAGTAGCACCATGACGCCAGGCTCGGAGAAAGACGTCGCACATGAGGTTATTGAGAGAGCAGGTCACACATGAGGTCATTACGAGAGCAGGTCACACGAGGTCATTATGAGAAGTCACACACGAGGTCATTACGAGATGTCACACATGAGGTCATAAACTGCAAGATCAAGACTGGTGAGGTCAGGTACTGGTGGGTGCAGGAGGTGGGGGGGTTAAGGTGACAAGTTTATTATGTTCATTGTATAAATCATGAATAATCTGAACAACAGGTTCAGCCAACATGTACATTCCACTCTCTTGTTCTTTGGTTTTGGAGAGATGGATCACTGCTGCTGCTTCCAAAATTCCGCGTCTGGCGCTGTCGTTCTCGTGGCGTAACACCTGTGTTCTCTCCAGTCGCTGACGTGAAAATAAAGTTTACGATGTACTACACATGTTGGTTTTATCTCTCCTGCGGGAATATTTATGTCTCTGAAAGCGTGTCTGAATGTCTCTGCCGGATTCTCTTACGTAAGTTACTGTAACCATCATACGGTATATTGTAGAAGTTTCTTGGTTGCAATAACTTCTGTGTCGGGGAGACCGGCATAGACATACAGGCACGCCTTCAGGAACATGAATATGCCTGCAGGAGAGAGTAAACCATCAAACCGGTGTAGTCATCGCAACCTTTATATCCAAGTCTCAGTCCACCTCACCAAAACCACTGAGTAAAGTAGCAGAATGTAAATGTTGACTAGACCTGTTGTCCACGTTGCCCGAGATTCATTTAAAACACACATCTAGTGCACGCACCAGTATCACACATTATTTAAACGGTTTAGAAAACCGTCAGATTGATAACTGAGACACTTGTGCAACCTTTTGGCCTCTTTATTCTGGAATTCGACACCCACTGACTTCTTTAGTCCAATGCAGAGAAGAATGGTAGACGAGGAGGAGCTTGAGGTAATCAGTCCCTCAGCCTGGAGTCGATGTGATCAGTCTATCAATCTCGATAGCAGTACAGCATATACTACGGAGAGGTGAGGAGAAGCAGTGGTAAGCGGTGTTACCTGTGGGAAAACCCACTTGTGGAAATAAGTCATGAATATAGGTTAGACAACCTTTATAGAATTCCCTGCATCACGATCCCAAGATACAGTTAGGTTAAGTAAAGTTCGTCACGAAACAGGACAAGTGTTTCCTGACGCGGGTCTTAGTCAGATGATGACCCGACTTTGGAGCTTTGGTCAGTTGACCGAGGCCTTCCGCTGGCTTATCGGTCCACCCCTTTAAAAATAATATAAATAATATCCCAAGATACAGTTGTGTCTGATGGAATTTATTTAAATTAAATTCTGAAATAAGTTAGTTCTTGATCAGATTTATTTAAATATTTTTGCGGTGTCTGATAGAATTTATAAACAATTCTGAGAGAATTTATTTATTCAGAATTCATTTTTTACTGATAGAATTCATTCAAATAAATTCTGACAGACACAACATCATTTCTGGATCTTGATGTAGAGAATTCTTCAAAATTTGACCTATTACTGCTTCACCTCATGCTGTGTACTTATGAAAATTAATAAACTGATCATATCGACTCAAGGCTGAGGGACCGCTTACCTCAAACTGCTCATCTTTCACCGTTATTTGTATTGGACTGAAGAAGCCACTGGTTGGCGAAACGTTTCCAGAAGAAATTACACAAAAAAGTTGCACAAGTAACTCATTTATCAATACTTGTCCTCGCCAGATTTAATCTCACAATATATGACCTTATGTGTGACCTGCTCTTCCAAAGATCTTATGTGTGACCTGCTCTTCCAATGATCTTATGTGTGACCAGCTCTTCCAATGATCTTATGTGTGACCTGCTCTTCCAATGATCTTATGTGTGACCTGCTCTTCCAATGATCTTATGTGTGACCTGCTCTTCCAATGATCTTATGTGTGATCCAATGATCTTTCTTAATCCACTGATCTTATGTGTGACCTGCTCTTCCAATGATCTTATGTGTGACCTGCTCTTCCAATGATCTTATGTGTGACCTGCTCTTCCAATGATCTTATGTGTGACCTGCTCTTCCAATGATCTTATGTGTGACCTGCTCTTCCAATGATCTTATGTGTGACCTGCTCTTCCAATGATCTTATGTGTGACCTGTATTATTCCGAGTCTGACCTCATGTGTTCCTTTATCTTATAAGTATAGTTAATAAGGCCCAAGGCTGGATCTTATTAACTACACTTATAAGATCAAATATATTTATTAAATATACTTATCAATATACTTATATGATAAAGAGTTCTCTGCTACCAAGGTCTTTATTACCACTTGTCGGTGCCCCGTGGCCTGGTGGCAAAAGCTCTGGCTTCACACGGTGAGGGTCCGGGTTCGATTCCCGGCGAAGGGATGGAAACATTGGACGTGATTCCTTACACCGGTTGTCTACGTTCACCCATCAGTAAAATGGGTACCTGGGTGTTAGTCGACTGGTGTGGGTCGCATCCTGGGACAAAACTAACCTAATGTGCCAGAAATGATCAGCATAACAAGCGGTTTTCTGTATAGTAGTATGTCATTGATGTCAGCTAAAACCGTATACCTTGTACATGTACTTGTAGAAATAAAGATATTATTATTATTATTATTATTATTATTATTATTTGTCCTTGTCTACTGTAACTAAGCAGTAACTATGCTACAGATATGTCTCGATAATTGCTGGCTTGTGTTTATGAAGCTAAAGTGCAACAATTACCTGATAATTTCAGAGATAATTTAAAGAATCTACGAAAGAAAGAAATGGAAATATTTTGAATTTAAGTGAGATGGAGAGATAGGGAGAATATTCGTAAGGTACAGCAATGTATACCAGTGCAGAAATCAATGCTCGCATCAAGCGTTACAAACATTCATTTCTGCAAGATCTAAATGGTGACTAAAATCCCATATTAGCTTTTCAAAAAAAGGTTAAGTTCACCAGATATTACCTAAATTAACTTATATTTGAGTCTAATTAACAACAAATCAACATAACCATTAACTTTAAGAATAATATGACATTTGTGCAAGATTTCGGGATCTTTATTGAGGAAACATTTCCATAATAAAGATTCCCAGATGTTCCACAAGTGTCTTAGTCTTCAATTTGTCGATATTGCAAATAATTTACATCACAGTAATTTACAGCAATCTGAGAGGAAACTATACCCCCGGCCGGGATTGAACCCGCGGTCATAGAGTCTCAAAACTCCAGCTCGTCGCGTTTTGAGACTGTATGACCGCGGGTTCAACCCCGGCCGGGGGTATGGTTTGTTTGCAATCGTGTCATTACGATTTCTTAAGTCATCTGAGAGGAACACAACATCGCTGCTCAACACAAGTCTTTTATGTCTATTTGTCTTCACTATTTACATTTACTGAAGAGTAAAGGTATTTAAATTTATTAACATTAGGAAAAATGTCTTTGCGTAAATCTTCGGTTAAATTAATCTTGCTATTAATAATAATAATAGTAACACCACCAACAACAATATTGTTGTTGGTCTTGATGTTGCAGTTGTTGTTGTTTGTTATGTTGTTGCTGTTTCATCTGTTGTTTGTACTGATGGTCCTGTTGCTTTTGCTGTTGCTGTAAGCATCATTTATTAAATTTCTGCTGTAATGAAATTTTTGGTAACCAGCAAAAATAAACAGCACATCGACTTAATTAAGAGGTATCAAAAATATAATTGCTTCTCTGCCGTTTTATTCCCACTTCGCCTCTCATTACCATCACCTCAGGTACGATACAAGACATTACCATCACCTCAGGTACGATACAAGACATTACCATCACCTCAGATACGATACAAGACATTACCATCACCTCAGATACGATACAAGACATTACCATCACCTCAGGTACGATACAAGACATTACCATCACCTCAGGTACGATACAAGACATTACCATCACCTCAGGTACGATACAAGACATTACCATCACCTCAGGTACGATACAAGACATTACCATCACCTCAGGTACGATACAAAACATTACCATCACCTCAGGTACGATACAAGACATTACCATCACCTCAGGTACGATACAAGACATTACCATCACCTCAGGTACGATACAAGACATTACCATCACCTCAGGTACGATACAAGACATTACCATCACCTCAGATACGATACAAGACATTACCATCACCTCAGGTACGATACAAGACATTACCATCACCTCAGGTACGATACAAAACATTACCATCACCTCAGGTACGATACAAGACATTACCATCACCTCAGGTACGATACAAGACATTACCATCACCTCAGGTACGATACAAGACATTACCATCACCTCAGATACGATACGAGACATTACCATCACTTCAGGTACGATACAAGACATTACCATCACCTCAGGTACGATACAAGACATTACCATCACCTCAGGTACGATACAAGACATTACCATCACCTCAGATACGATACAAGACATTACCATCACCTCAGGCACGATACAAGACATTACCATCACCTCAGGTACGATACAAAACATTACCATCACCTCAGGTACGATACAAGACATTACCATCACCTCAGGTACGATACAAGATATTACCATCACCTCAGGTACGATACAAGACATTACCATCACCTCAGGTACGATACAAGACATTACCATCACCTCAGGTACGATACAAGACATTACCATCACCTCAGGTACGATACAAGACATTACCATCACCTCAGATACGATACAAGACATTACCATCACCTCAGGTACGATACAAGACATTACCATCACCTCAGGTACGATACAAAACATTACCATCACCTCAGGTACGATACAAGACATTACCATCACCTCAGGTACGATACAAGACATTACCATCACCTCAGGTACGATACAAGACATTACCATCACCTCAGATACGATACGAGACATTACCATCACTTCAGGTACGATACAAGACATTACCATCACCTCAGGTACGATACAAGACATTACCATCACCTCAGGTACGATACAAGACATTACCATCACCTCAGATACGATACAAGACATTACCATCACCTCAGGTACGATACAAGACATTACCATCACCTCAGGTACGATACAAGACATTACCATCACCTCAGGTACGATACAAGACATTACCATCACCTCAGGTACGATACAAGACATTACCATCACCTCAGGTACGATACAAGACATTACCATCACCTCAGGTACGATACAAGACATTACTATCACCTCAGGTACGATACAAGACATTACCATCACCTCAGGAACGATACATTATCAACATTTCAGATATAATACAATACACTACCATGCCAGGAACAATAGAAATTTCAGAGGAAACTGAAAAATAATCGCAAATGTCTGACTGACTCTCTGAAGACGAAAACTTTCGGATTCAGATGACGTACTACCGACAGTCGTGAATACCAGACTCATATTGCAGAAATAAAACTTTGAGGTAGCAGTTTACTGCACCTTGTAGAGCTTTAGTAATTCATAACCTGATGAAACTCTACACAGAGGAAAATATCGGCCTAATAGAGGCTTGTTCTGCAACGTGTGTCTGCTCATCACAAGAAAATTAATGATTACCAACCCCACGGAGTGGATAACTGGATGCTTAACTCAATAAATCAACCCCCAGGGGAGAGATCCAACTCAATTAGCGGATTATCTATCAAGTGAGACAGTCCCACCCTACCCACGCAACATCACCTAGTTAGCAAATCAACGAGGAAGTGTTTCATGTCCCAAAAACGTTTGAGTCGTTGAATAATATTCTTAAGAAAGCAAGAGCTTAAATTGTTGGTGTACTAATTGTTCACATAACGCAGCAGTTTCCTTTTCTAGCTTTTATTGACGTAATTAACAGCTTAATTAAATGCCAAATTAGAGGTATAATCCAATTAGTAGTTTAATAGTCTAGCAGCAGTTTCATAACCCAATTTGCCCCAGTACATTCTCGTTGGGTTTGTAATAACGCAATCAGTACTTAACAGTGTAAAGCATCTGGCTAGTAATACTATGCTAGCCATGTTAAGCAAATAAGGTTAAGAGAATAGGTGAGTACAAATAGGAAGCACGTCTGTCTCTCCTTAGCAGACGGAGAATCAAGCCTCCACCACCTCTTGGGCTGAATGACCCACAAGGGTTTAGCACTTAACATGAATTAAATGAACAGCCAACTGGCTTACCCATAAACGTTGCATTAACATATCCAAATACTTCGATTTAACGTGCATACGCACTGTCACATCTTAGTCAGATTTTCTCTTTTCCCATATCATCATCTGCCAACCTCTCAATATTTTTTTTTATCTCCTTACCCCTTTTTCTGTTTACCCTTTTTTTCCTTATGTGATCTTACAAACAAAAATCTCTTGTACTATTGTTTCATGGTGTTTACTTTCCACGCAACGTTTCCACGTTTACCAGAGCTGAAAAAATTCAGCTGCTGATTCCGGTGTCTTATATCAGACTCCACCGCTCACACTGCCATATAAGAACGCCACTGATAGTGCCATCACTTAAGGAAGGACTTCACCGCTGACGCCGCAACACAAGGAAAGATTCCGTTGCTGACGCCGTCACTGACGATGTCTCAACTGACTTCTTGGGAAAGTTCCAACAGCTGACTATACCTGAGGAATCATTTAGCCACTGACGACATTCAAGGAAGGACTCACCTACTGACAACACCTAAGGAAGACCCCAGCTGCTGATGACACCGGAGGGAGGACTTAGATCCTGATGACACCTAATTAAGATCTCAGCAGCTGACGACATCTAACGAAGGTTACAATATCTAAATATAAACTCGTGTCTTAATTTAAAATAATATTGACTAACAAAATATTTTTTTCAGATTTTCCTTGTATTTTTACTGAATAAAGAGAAAAACAAGAAAAATGTGTATGATACTTAAATGTAAAAATGTGTATGTTTAAATGCAAAAAATGTTTAATAAATTTACGAGAAAAATGTTCTAGGAATGTATATGTTCTAGATATATGTAAAATTGCATTTGGTAAATATATGTAAAAATGTTTATGCTTTGTATAAGTAAAAGTCTCTATGACAGGAATAGGCAAAAATGTAGATGAAAGGTATATATATAAATCGTCTGTGACAAGTATATAAAAAATGTATATGATGGGTATATTAAAAAAAATGAATATATGATGTGAATATTTTAAACGTCTGAAAATTCAAGTACATTTTGCTTTGCAAAAGATTATTACATGTCAAAGAATAACCAAAATAAAAAAAAAAAGGTGTCCTAGGCGACTTTTAGGGACTGCTATTTTGTGGTTATCCTACCATGGGATGATCCACATAACTGTTCACTGGACACATGGTAATTAGTATTTATAATTATTGATAATTCATCTCCGTTGCACATATCTTCCTCCGAATATCAATTATATCATCACCTAGCATAAAGGATGAATCATCAAAGCAGTTGGAATGTTTTGTCTATTTACGCTTCCTCCTAAAGCCCCATTTGTCTTCTCCATGTCAATGAACAGATTTCAGCAAATAAGGGTCATTTTAAAGCTATCCTGTAGCATATGTGTGGTCATCTTATAGCTGGTTATCCTCCAGCATACCTATGGGCATCCTATAACTAACCTAAGAATAGAAAACCTATAGCCAATCTATGTCCAATCTTAGGTCAATCTATAGTCAGCTAATGGATTATCTATGCCAACTTCTACCAAATCTATGATCATCCTTCGGCTAATATATGGTAATTCTGTTACAGTTAATGTCGAACCTATATGGAACCTCTTGCCTACCTATAACCAACCTATGCTCAACCCTGTGGCCAGCCTATGACCAACGTAGGTCCAGCCTCAGGTCAACCTGACTTACAAAACCGTAATGACACGATTGCAAACAAACCTAGCTGGATGAATCTTACTGAAACTAGCTGGTCCAGTGGCTAACACGTCGGTCTGGAGTTCTGAGACTCTCTGAATGCGGGTTCTAACCCCACCCGTGGTATGGTTTGTTTTTTCTAGTCAACCTATTACAAGCCGATGATAGCCACCCTACACTCAACCTCTGACCTAACTACGGTCGTCATACTCATAATGATACTGATAAACATCAATTTTGACATATTAAAACATCACTGGAAAATAATAACACGAGAAGAGATTCACTCAGCTCTCTCGTGTTGCACAAACATTGTTGCAACATTTGTCTCAGCAACGCTGCGGTGAGTGGAAAACCTAAAAGCAGTGTTGACTTACATTAATGTATATTAGTTCCTTAATTAAGGGCCAACCTGTCCTAAAGCCGACGTCAATTTCTCGAATCCGGATATAAGCAAATTCCTCAATGTACGTTTTCAAGCCTATGTTATGTTAGGTATGGTAAGGTTATGTTAAATTAAGTTAGGCTAGCTTAGGTGAGTTTAGCTAAGGTTAAGTTAGGATAGCGTAGGTTAGGTTAGCTTAGGTTAAGTTAGCTTAGGTTAAATTTGGTTAGATTAGGCTAAATTTGGTTAGGTTAGGTTAGGTTAGGCTAACTTGGGTTAGGTTAGCTTAGCTTAGGATAAGTTAGGTTAGCTTAGCTTAGGATAAGTTAGGTTAGCTTAGCTTAGGATAAGTTAGGTTAGCTTAGGTTTGATTAGCGTAAACAGAAAAAGAAGACCCACCGAGAGGGACAGTACAACCCTGAAGCAACAAGGTCGTCATTACAGTGTCACAGTCACACTTTTGACGTTCTTACCGAAAACGACATTCTAATTTTAAATTTGGGTGGCTAATTTTCAAGTTCCATCACTAATTTTCAAGTTCTAAACTTATTTCCAAGTTCCATCACTAATTATCAAGTTCCTGCACTAATTTCCGAGTTCCATCACTAATTTTCAAGTTCTAAACTTATTTCCGAGCTCCATCACTAATTTTTAAGTTCCATCACTAATTTCCAAGTTCCATCACTAATTTTCAAGTTCCATCACTAATTTTCAAGTTCCATCACTAATTTTCAAGTTCCATCACTAATTTTCAAGTTCCATCACTAATTATCAAGTTCCTGCACTAATTTCCGAGCTCCATCACTAATTTCCAAGTTCCATCACTAATTTCCGAGCTCCATCACTAATTTCCAAGTTCCATCACTAATTTTCAAGTTCCATCACTAATTTTCAAGTTCCATCACTAATTTTCAAGTTTCAACACTAATTTCCAAGTTCCATCACTAATTTTCAAGTTCCATCACTAATTTTCAAGTTCCATCACTAATTTTCAAGTTCCATCACTAATTTTCAAGTTCCATCACTAATTTTCAAGTTCCATCACTAATTTTCAAGTTCCATCACTAATTTTCAAGTTCCATCACTAATTTTCAAGTTCCATCACTAATTTTCAAGTTCTGTCACTAATTTTCAAGTTCTGTCACTAATTTTCAAGTTCTGTCACTAATTTTCAAGTTCTGTCACTAATTTTCAAGTTCCGTCACTAATTTTCAAGTCCCGTCACTAATTTTCAAGTTCCGTCACTAATTTTCAAGTTCCGTCACTAATTTTCAAGTTCCGTCACTAATTTTCAAGTTCCGTCACTAATTTTCAAGTTCCGTCACTAATTTTCAAGTTCCGTCACTAATTTTCAAGTCCCGTCACTAATTTTCAAGTTCCGTCACTAATTTTCAAGTTCCGTCACTAATTTTCAAGTTCTGTCACTAATTTTCAAGTTCCGTCACTAATTTTCAAGTCCCGTCACTAATTTTCAAGTTCCGTCACTAATTTTCAAGTTCCGTCACTAATTTTCAAGTTCCGTCACTAATTTTCAAGTTCCGTCACTAATTTTCAAGTTCCGTCACTAATTTTCAAGTCCCGTCACTAATTTTCAAGTTCTGTCACTAATTTTCAAGTTCCGTCACTAATTTTCAAGTTCCGTCACTAATTTTCAAGTTCCGTCACTAATTTTCAAGTTCCGTCACTAATTTTCAAGTTCCATCTGTAAGTTTGCTCACTTATTTTCAAGTCTGCGCACATATTTTCAAGTTGCACACATATTTTTAAGTTTGCGCACTTATTTTCAAGTCTACGCACTTACTTTCAAGTCTGCGGACTTATTTTCAAGTCTGCGCACCTATATTCATGTCTAGGCACTTATTTTCATATCTACGCACTGATTTTCAAGCCTACATACTTATTTTTAAGTCTGCACACTTATTTTTAAGTCTGCGCACTTATTTTTAAGTCTGCACACTCGTTTTTAAGTCTGCGCACTTATTTTTAAGTCTGCACATCTTTTTTTAAGTCTGCACACTTATTTTTAAGTCTGCACACTTATTTTTAAGTCTGCACACTTATTTTTAAGTTTGCACACCTTTTTTTAAGTCTGCACACTTACTTTTAAGTCTGCACACTTATTTTTAAGTCTGCACACTTATTTTCAAGTCTGCACACTTATTTTTAAGTCTGCACACTTATTTTAAGTCTGCGCACTTATTTTCAAGTCTGCACACTTATTTTTAAGTCTGCACACTTATTTTCAAGTCTGCGCAATTATTTTCAAGTCTGCGCACTTATTTTCAAGTCTGCGCACTTATTTTCAAGTCTGCGCACTTATTTTCAAGTCTGCGCACTTATTTTCAAGTCTGCGCACTTATTTTCAAGTCTGCGCACTTATTTTCAAGTCTGCGCACTTTATCTGTGACGACAATTTGAGTTGCTGACGTTTTTCTTCCTTGAAAATTCCCTGATGTGTTATAATAATTTTGAACACTGTAACAATACTATACATATCGGCCATTTTTATGGCATCGGTATCAATATCGGTTCACAAACAGCCGATATTACATGTATGCTTAAATATAACAAATGCTTAAAAATATCAACATTAGCGCTCTACCTCACGATTGTGAGAGTTACTCATACAGCGAAGAGGCGGGGCCAGGAGCTGTGAATCGACCCCTGAAACCACAGACAGGTAAGTACACAGACGCACAATCGACAAGTACCTTTGACAACCAGTAACTCACACTAGAGGGCAAGTAATAACATTAACATCTCAGAGAAATTAAGTTAATTAATATTTAACCTTCGTGTGGTATTTAACACCCATTATGCAATAAACATTTCCTCATATACTGAACACAGTCATTAAAATTTTTAAAATAAAAAAAATAGGAAAAATATCGGCATCGATATCGGCCGAATATTGAGTATCAGTATCGGTCAAAATTTTGGTTTCGTTCCATGGTTAGGTTAGGTTAGGTTAGGTTAGGTTAGGTTAGGTAAGGTTAGGTTAGGTTAGGTTAGGTTAGGTTAGGTAAGGTTAGGTTAGGTTAGGTTAGGTTAGGTTAGGTAAGGTTAGGTTAGGTTAGGTTAGGTTAGGTAAGGTTAGGTTAGGTTAGGTTAGGTTAGGTTAGGTTAGGTTAGGTAAGGTTAGGTTAGGTAAGGTTAGGTTAGGTTAGGTTAGGTTAGGTTAGGTTAGGTAAGGTTAGGTTAGGTTAGGTTAGGTTAGGTTAGGTAAGGTTAGGTTAGGTTAGGTTAGGTTAGGTTAGGTTAGGTAAGGTTAGGTTAGGTTAGGTTAGGTTAGGTAAGGTTAGGTTAGGTAAGGTTAGGTTAGGTTAGGTTAGGTTAGGTTAGGTTAGGTAAGGTTAGGTTAGGTTAGGTTAGGTTAGGTTAGGTAAGGTTAGGTTAGGTTAGGTTAGGTAAGGTTAGGTTAGGTTAGGTTAGGTTAGGTTAGGTTAGGTAAGGTTAGGTTAGGTTAGGTTAGGTTAGGTAAGGTTAGGTTAGGTAAGGTTAGGTTAGGTTAGGTTAGGTTAGGTTAGGTTAGGTAAGGTTAGGTTAGGTTAGGTTAGGTTAGGTTAGGTTAGGTTAGGTAAGGTTAGGTTAGGTTAGGTTAGGTTAGGTTAGGTTAGGTTAGGTAAGGTTAGGTTAGGTTAGGTTAGGTTAGGTTAGGTTAGGTTAGGTAGGGTTCGTCAGGAAACAGGACAAATATTTCCTGACGCGGGTCTTAGATGATGATCCGCCTTTGGAGCTTTTGGTCATCTGACCGAGGCCTTCCGCTGGCTTACCCGTTCACACCTTTAAAAATTACGATTACCATTCAATAACAATATGATATGGAGCTTTAATAACCATTCTGCGTAGTCGATAAGCTTTATAAATGACCAACTTAATCATATATAAACTTTGCGAGCGATGTGTGTTGGTAGAACTTTGAGGATCCGTTACAATAATTTTGTAGTTATGATAATTATTAACAACTCATGAGAATTATTCATATATTTAACAAAAAAATTATTTGCGCATGTGTCTAATTTATGAAGGCATGATGAGAACTGATAAAGTATGTTAAAAGCTTTAAAGTTTGATGACTGAGAACAGTAAGATAAGATAGAGAATACTAAGATATGACTGAGAACAGTAAGGTAAGATAGAGAATACTAAGATATGACTGAGAACAGTAAGGTATGATAGAGAATACTAAGATATGACTGAGAACAGTAAGGTAAGATAGAGAATACTAAGATATGACTGAGAACAGTAAGGTAAGATAGAGAATACTAAGATATGACTGAGAACAGTAAGGTAAGATAGAGAATACTAAGATATGACTGAGAACAGTAAGGTATGATAGAGAATACTAAGATATGACTGAGAACAGTAAGGTAAGATAGAGAATACTAAGATATGACTGAGAACAGTAAGGTATGATAGAGAATACTAAGATATGACTGAGAACAGTAAGGTAAGATAGAGAATACTAAGATATGACTGAGAACAGTAAGGTATGATAGAGAATACTAAGATATGACTGAGAACAGTAAGGTAAGATAGAGAATACTAAGATATGACTGAGAACAGTAAGGTATGATAGAGAATACTAAGATATGACTGAGAACAGTAAGGTAAGATAGAGAATACTAAGATATGACTGAGAACAGTAAGGTAAGATAGAGAATACTAAGATATGACTGAGAACAGTAAGGTAAGATAGAGAATACTAAGATATGACTGAGAACAGTAAGGTAAGATTGAGAATACTAAGATATGACTGAGAACAGTAAGGTAAGATAGAGAATACTAAGATATGACTGAGAACAGTAAGGTAAGATTGAGAATACTAAGATATGACTGAGAACAGTAAGGTAAGATAGAGAATACTAAGATATGACTGAGAACAGTAAGGTAAGATAGAGAATACTAAGATATGACTGAGAACAGTAAGGTATGATAGAGAATACTAAGATATGACTGAGAACAGTAAGGTATGATAAAGAATGCTAAGGTATGAAAGAATACGCCAAGGTATGATACTGATTGCAAATTTATGATATTAACTGCTAAGGTATGATAGTGACTGCTAAGATATGATAGTAACTGATAAGGTGTGGTAGAGAATGTTAAATAATGATAAAAACAATAATGCATGATAAAGATACAGAGAGCTAAGCATGATAGAGTCCGCTAAAGTATGAGAAAACCCGTTAAGAATGATAGACTCGGTATGACAGATGTTTATGGTGTGGTAGACAACACTACCACACATGTTTATGGTGTGGTAGACAACACTACCACACCAAAGTCCCCGCGGCCCCTTCCTTGACGAGGTTTTCTGGTGGATCAGGCTGATTAGCAAGGCTGTTACTACTGGCCGAATGCAATCCAAATTACAAACCACAGCCCGGCTGATCAGGTACTGATTTTAGGTGTCTGTGCAGTTCACTCTGAAGACAGTCAGGGGTCTATTGGTAATTCCCCATATGCAGGGTAGTAGGCTGCTGAACAGTCTTGGGCCCCGGATACTTACTGGGGGTTATGTTTCACCATCTGCCCGGTCAATTGCTTTAGTAGGGAGCGATTTACATGTGCAATTTTAGGACCAGTCCCTTTAGGATTTTGAAGGTATATATTATGATGTATCTGTCTCGCCCGCGTTCCAGGAAGTACAGGTCAGGAGACTCCAAGCGTTCCTAGTAATTAAGGTTCTTGACTGAACTTATACGTGGAGTGAAAGTTCTCTGTACAATCTCTAAGACTGCGATTTCACCTGTTTTGGATGGAGCTGTTAGCATACAGCAGTATTTCAGCCTAGAGAAGACAAGTGACTTTTTAAAGGATTATCATTACCATGGCAACCCTTGTAGATATATGGTAGACGTTTCTCCGCCTAGTGGCTTTATCAAATAAAATTCAAAAACATAATAGGCAGACAGTAGAACTATATCCTATTATGTTACTGAATTTGTATTGATAAAGCCACTGGATGGCGAAACATCTACAATAAAGATACCCAGATGTTGCGCATGTGTCTAATTCTTCATCCTGTCAGAATTATATACCATGCATGTGCAGTTTGTCAGACACTTCAGCCTCGTGGAATCTTGGTTCAGAGAACATCCCCACAACCTTCTTAACTACTACTAACCCATCCCTCGGGTAGGACCTACTTCCACTGGGGAATCCCACCTACCAGTGACAATATCTTCGTCTGCTACACGTCCCTCATATGATGCCAGTATATAAGCGCCAATCTTCATGCTTGTTCTTCAAATTCTTCACGACTACGGTGCTCTACACCACCCCAAAGGCTAAGGGACTAATAACTTCATCTTTTGTTTATTGTTCTACTGTCTTCCAGTTATGTCCTTGAATTTATATTGATAAAGCCACTGGATGGCGAAACGTTTGTACTAAAGATACCCAGAAACTGCACATGTGTCTAATTCTTCAACATGGCATCTCTTGTTCTGAAGATCCTCTGACGTAAGTTTTTCACTCTAATGTGTGGTTAGAATTTGTAATATACTCCGTTCTAGCTATTATTTCCTGAAGTTTCTCATAACTGAGTAATGAAATTTAATGAGATTTACCGTGTCCTCAGTGAATGAAACTCTCAAGCAGATTCTAGTATCTTCTGCAAAAGAAGACACGGTGTTACTGTTTGTATCTCTGAGACTGACATGAGGATTAGGAACAGGATGGAGACGAGTAATGTGTCACGTGGAATGGAGCTTTTCACTGTGACAGCCTCCAACTTAACTCTGTTTACCATTACTATTTGTGTTCTGTTCTACTGATAGAAAGTTGAAGATCCATCTGATCACTGTTCTAGCTATTTCTTTAGTACACATTTTGTGCGCACATGTCGAAGGCTTTTGCAAAGTCTGTGTGTACTGCAGTGCTTCCAAGACCATGTCATAGTACTACTACTACTACTACTACTACTAGTAATAATAATAATAATAATAATAATAATAATAATAATAATAATAATAATAATAATAATATTCTTTATTTCTGCAAATACATGTACAAGGTAAACAGGCCTAGCTGACATCAGTGACATACAGTATGTCACTGATGTCAGCATATCGGGCAAATTAGGGTAATTTTGTGGCAGAATGTGACCCACACCAGTCGACTAACACCCAATGCCTATTTTACTGACAGGTGTCTTAAGGAAACACGTCCTGATTTTTCCACCTGTACCGGGGATCGACCCCCGGACCTCAGTGTCTGAGCTGAGTGTGCTAGTGATCGAGCCCCAGTAGCTCTGACGACTACATTATGTAAACAACGCTGTCATCATCGACAATCTTACTGTCATCGCTGACAACCTGCGCTGTCATCACTGACAACACAAAAATATAATCTCCAAGAACCGCAAATATCTCCTGAAAACTGCCTACTCTTTCAGTACTTTCAGGAATCCCAGTCATGAAGATCAGCCAGTCTTTTCCCTGACGAAAGAATGCACTTTCAAGAGTCGCTCTCAGTCGTGTTCCCACGTACATACTGGTAGTGAGAGTAACCGTGTTCCAGAGCTTAACATAATGGATCAATAATGAGTTCCACCAGGAGATCTCTTCACAGGAGGGGAAAGGGTGCCTTGATGTTAGTGAAGGGCGGTTGATCCATGGAACTGACGATACTCTCCCATCGCTATTCCCTCCACTACCTAAAAGTGGGAAGTACAGCGCCATTACTCTGAATTAAGGGTGAGGATGTTGCAGTTCAGATGGTCATCTGAACTGTGATGTCAACATACTTTTGGCATAACAAAGATTGAATGAAGATGAGAATTCTTTTTGTTTTTGGGGTCATTCTTCCTCATTGGGAGACGGAAGATGAATTAAAAAATAAATAATAATAATAAAAGTGTTATAAAAAGTATAACTGAAAAGGGGGATGCGAGGCTGTTGAGGTAGTTTAGTTATTTAGAAAGAACCAAGTAGAATAGAATGGTAAAGTGGGAGTATAAATCCGAGGGTGGAAGGAAGGAAGGGTAGGAGTGGTAACAGGAAGTGTCGGAGGGTGGGTTTCGAGTGCTTGGAGCTTGAGCGCTCAGCAGGCGTGTTTAAGCACTTTAGACCTGATCTGCTGTTAGTGTGTGAGCAAAGTAACATTTATGAAGGGATTCATGGAAACCGATTAGCCAGACTTGAGTCCTGGGCTTGGGAGACATTGTACATGCACTC
This sequence comes from Cherax quadricarinatus, assembly GCF_038502225.1. Taxonomy (NCBI): domain Eukaryota; kingdom Metazoa; phylum Arthropoda; class Malacostraca; order Decapoda; family Parastacidae; genus Cherax; species Cherax quadricarinatus. The sequence goes on along the minus strand of NC_091321.1, from coordinate 32,874,724 downwards.
TGACGGTTGTCTGAGATACGCAGTACTCTGAAGGGCAAATAAACATTGATATGAGCACATATTAGGCAAGAGAACTATTGAATAATTGATAGTGAATGAGTTTCGTTTTTTACGTTACTTTCCGTTTGTGAGAAACAGCGAAGTGAAATAATAGTAATAATAATAATAATAATAATAATAATAATAATAATAATAATAATAAACGCTATCTGTTACACATAAATATTGGATATTTCCTCAGATTTTTCTGGTGTTATGTATTAATGAGATGCCGTGATATATCATGCAAGTTTATATTATGTCTATACACAGCATACAGTGATCAAAAAGCAACTACAAACTTGACATTAAGTTTGATAATTGTGTGTCAAACTAAGAAAGGTGTTTGTAACCAAGTTAAAGTCTGGTTCCAACAACATCTTGCAGTCTGTTTACATTTTAAATTCCACCGTAAATATGACTTTTTATTTTACATTCTTGCTATTATAGCTGTAAGAGCTCTAATTGCACTCGTATGGCATTTTTTAGATTATTATTAAACGCCTTATTAATTAATGCTCATTAGACTGTTGGGTAACATTGGACCTCTCTTTTGAAAGCGCTGTTGTCGGCTAAGATGATCATGTGAGAATATTACTGTGATGGAAGACATCAGGATTGTATATTAACTGTGTGATGGAAGACATCAGAATTGTATATTAACTGTGTGATGGAAGACATCAGAATTGTATATTAACTGTGTGATGGAAGACATCAGGATTGTATGTTAACTGTGTGATGGAAGACATCAGAATTGTATATTAACTGTGTGATGGAAGACATCAGAATTGTATATTAACTGTGTGATGGAAGACATCAGAATTGTATATTAACTGTGTGATGGAAGACATCAGAATTGTATATTAACTGTGTGATGGAAGACATCAGGATTGTATATTAACTGTGTGATGGAAGACATCAGAATTGTATATTAACTGTGTGATGGAAAACATCAGGATTGTATGTTAACTGTGTGATGGAAGACATCAGAATTGTATATTAACTGTGTGATGGAAAACATCAGGATTGTATGTTAACTGTGTGATGGAAGACATCAGGATTGTATATTAACTGTGTGATGGAAGACATCAGGATTGTATATTAACTGTGTGATGGAAGACATCAGGATTGTATATTAACTGTGTGATGGAAGACATCAGGATTGTATCTTAACTCATTCGTCTTTGACATGTTCTTATCAGTAACTGGATTCTCAGTTCAGTATATTTTGTTGAATGAAGTGAATTCAGCAGGGAAGGAAGGTTTTACTGAAGGAAGAAAAGAAAGAAGAAAGGAAGGCAGGCTGGACTGAAAAAAGGAAGGAAGAAGGAAGTGCCTTCAGCGTTGATACGTGAGCCACCCACAGAAACACCGTAAATACAACAATTAGACCAACAGTAGCGTACAAACTTAACATAATACTGCACAGTATTTAACTAGTATATAACACCTAATTATGCAATATAATCGCAAATATGCGATCTTAACAATGCAGAACAAGGATGGAAATTCTTAGAAATAGATCTTTCGCACTCTCGTGCGTCGTCAGGAGCTACATAATGTTGCCAGACAGCAACAGATAGGAGAGGAAATTCTCTGAGGTAAAGCAGAAGGTAACAGTGACAACCCATAACACACTGTGATATGGCTGCCTGATTAGAAATACAACAACCATAGCGAGCAAGGGTAAATTTAGCCCGAGTTAGTAGAGCGTAGAGTACAACACGCGCTGTTACCACCACCAAACTTAGCCCGAGTTAGTAGAGCGTAGAGTACAACACGCGCTGTTACCACCACCAAACTTAGCCCGAGTTAGTAGAGCGTAGAGTACAACACGCGCTGTTACCACCACCAAACACAACTAACCTGTTACAGTCTCCTGTTATCTCTGTTGTTAAATAAGTGACTATTTTTTTCATCCCGTTGTGAGCAAGTTCAGTAAAGTAGCTTATTAAGAGAGGTAATTACATGTTGTGTATAAAACCACGCTTTTTTCTAGCAGCTGTTATGCTGTTCTAGCAGCTGTTATGCTGTTCTAGGAACTGTTATGCTGCTCTAAGAACTGTTATTCTGCTCTAGGAGCTGTTATGCTGCTCTAGGAGCTGTTATGCTGCTCTAGGAGCTGTTATGCTGCTCTAGGAGCTGTTATGCTGTTCTAGAAACTGTTATGCTTTTCTAGGAGCTGTTATGCTGTTCTAGGAACTGTTATGCTGCTCTATGAGCTGTTATACTGCTCTAGGAACTGTTATGCTGCTCTATGAACTGTTATGCTGCTCTAGGAACTGTTATGCTGCTCTAGGAACTGTTATACTGCTCTAGGAACTGTTATGCTGCTCTAGGAACTGTTATGCTGCTCTAGGAACTGTTATGCTGCTCTAGGAACTGTTATGCTGCTCTAGGAACTGTTATACTGCTCTAGGAACTGTTATGCTGCTCTAGGAACTGTTATGCTGCTCTAGGAACTGTTATGCTGCTCTAGGAACTGTTATGCTGTTTTAGGAATTATGCTGTTCTTGGTGCTGCTATGCTGTTCTTGGTGCTGCTGTGGTTTTCTTGGTGTTATGCTGTTCTTGGTGCTGCAATGCTGTTCTTAGTGCTGCTATGCTGTTCTTGTCGATTCTATGCTGTTCTTTTTGCTGCTAAGCTGCTGCTATGCTGTTCTTGGCGTTGCTGCGATGTTCTTCATGCTATGTTCTTTTTGTTACTGTGATCTTCTTCACACTGTGATGTTCTTCACTGTATTGTGATGTTCTTAACGTTGCTGTGATGTTCTTCAGGCTGTGATATTCTTGGCGATGCTGTGACGTCCTTGTAGCTGCTGTGATTTCATGTTATGTTCTTCACTAGGCAGCCTATTTTTTTTTGCTGCTGTAATGATTTTCATGAGTGTTCTTCACCTTGCAGTGATGTTCATCAAGCTGTGGTGATCTTCGCGCTGTTTGATGTTGTTTACGTTCCGGTGAACTTGTTTATGTTATGGTTTTGGCGCAGTGATGTTCTTCTCGCTACATGTTCTTCAGGCTGCAGTGATCTTCAAGCTACTTTGTTCTTCATGAGTAGTGTTCTTTACTTGGATGTGATGTTTTTCACGCTGCAGTGACAGACCGAGCAAGTAAAATGTTCTTCATAAGTGTTGTTCTTTGCGCTTCACCGCGATTCATTGTTCTTCACACTTGTGTTGTTCTTCAGGCTACAAAGTGTTACATACTACTGTAGTTTGCGTCACTATGCTGTCAGGTTTTCATGCTGAAGCTTTGCTTTTCAAGCTTCTTAGACGTCCCGAATGCTGCTATGACGTTCTTAACGTTCCGACGTTGTAGATGCTGTGTTCTTCTCGTTAATGTTACGTTCATTTCGCTGCTTTGATCCTCATACTGAGTAATATACTGCACGGTGCTGCTGCTATGTTCTTGACGCTGCGATGATGTTCTTGACGCTGCTGTGATGTTCTTGACGCTGTTGTGATGTTCTTGACGCTGTTGTGATGTTCTTGACGCTGTTGTGATGTTCTTGACGCTGTTGTGATGTTCTTGACGCTGCGATGATGTTCTTGACGCTGCTGTGATGTTCTTGACGCTGCGGTGATGTTCTTGACGCTGCGGTGATGTTCTTGACGCTGTTGTGATGTTCTTGACGCTGTTGTGATGTTCTTGACGCTGTTGTGATGTTCTTGACGCTGTTGTGATGTTCTTGACGCTGTTGTGATGTTCTTGACGCTGTTGTGATGTTCTTGACGCTGTTGTGATGTTCTTGACGCTGTTGTGATGTTCTTGACGCTGCGATGATGTTCTTGACGCTGCTGTGATGTTCTTGACGCTGTTGTGATGTTCTTGACGCTGTTGTGATGTTCTTGACGCTGTTGTGATGTTCTTGACGCTGTTGTGATGTTCTTGACGCTGTTGTGATGCTCTTGACGCTGTTGTGATGTTCTTAACGCTGCGATGATGTTCTTGACACTGCTGTGATGTTCTTGACGCTGTTGTGATGTTCTTGACGCTGTTGTGATGTTCTTGGCGCTGTTGTGATGTTCTTAACGCTGCGATGATGTTCTTAACGCTGCGATGATGTTCTTGACACTGCTGTGATTTTCTTGACGCTGTTTTGATGTTCTTGACGCTGTTGTGATGTTCTTAACGCTGCGATGATGTTCTTGACACTGCTGTGATGTTCTTGACGCTGTTGTGATGTTCTTGACGCTGCTGTGATGTTCTTGACGCTGCGGTGATGTTCTTGACGCTGCGGTGATGTTCTTGACGCTGCGGTGATGTTCTTGACGCTGCGGTGATGTTCTTGACGCTGTTGTGATGTTCTTGACGCTGCTGTGATGTTCTTGACGCTGCGGTGATGTTCTTGACGCTGTTGTGATGTTCTTGAATATGTTGTGATGTTCTTGACGCTGCTGTGATGTTCTTGACGCTGCGGTGATGTTCATGACGCTGTTGTGATGTTCTTGACGCTATTGTGATGTTCTTGACGCTGTTGTGATGTTCTTGACGCTGTTGTGATGTTCTTGACGCTGTTGTGATGTTCTTGACGCTGCTGTGATGTTCTTGACGCTGCGGTGATGTTCTTGACGCTGCTGTGATGTTCTTGACGCTGTTGTGATGTTCTTGACGCTATTGTGATGTTCTTGACGCTGTTGTGATGTTCTTGACGATGTTGTGATGTTCTTGACGCTGTTGTGATGTTCTTGACGCTGCGGTAATGTTCTTGACGCTGCGTGGTGATGTTCTGGACGCTGCGTGATGTTTTTGACGCTGCGTGATGTTCTTGACGCTGCGTCTTGATGTTCTTGACGCTGCGTGGTGATGTTCTTCACGCTGCGTGGTGATGTTCTTGACGCTGCGTGATGTTCTTGACGCTGCGTGATGTTCTTGACGCTGCGTGATGGTCTCGACGCTGCGTGATGTTCTTCACGCTGCATGATGTTCTTCACGCTGCGTGATGTTCTTGATGCTGCGTGATGTTCTTGACGCTGCGTGATGTTCTTGACGCTGCGTGATGTTCTTGACGCTGCGTGATGTTCTTGATGCTGCGTGATGTTCTTGACGCTGCGTGATGTTCTTGACGCTGCGTGATGTTCTTGACGCTGCATGATGTTCTTCACGCTTCATAATGTTCTTGACGCTGCGTGATGTTCTTGACGCTGCGTTATGTTCTTCACGCTTCATAATGTTCTTGACGCTGCGTGATGTTCTTGACGCTGCGTGATGTTCTTGACGCTGCATAATGTTCTTGACGCTGCATGATGTTCTTGACGCTGCGTGATGTTCTTGACTCTGCGTGATGTTCTTGATGCTGCGTGGTGATGTTCTTGACTCTGCGTGATGTTCTTGACGCTGCGTGATGTTCTTGACGCTGCGTGGTGATGTTCTTGACGCTGCGTGATGTTCTTGACGCTGCGTGGTGATATTCTTGACGCTGCGTGATGTTCTTGACGCTGCATAATGTTCTTGACGCTGCATGATGTTCTTGACGCTGCGTGATGTTCTTGACTCTGCGTGATGTTCTTGATGCTGCGTGGTGATGTTCTTGACTCTGCGTGATGTTCTTGACGCTGCGTGATGTTCTTGACGCTGCGTGGTGATGTTCTTGACTCTGCGTGATGTTCTTGACGCTGCGTGATGTTCTTGATGCTGCGTGATGTTCTTGACGCTGCGTGGTGATGTTCTTGACTCTGCGTGATGTTCTTGATGCTGCATGATGTTCTTGATGCTGCGTGGTGATGTTCTTGACTCTGCGTGATGTTCTTGACACTGCGTGATGTTCCTCACGCTGCGGTAATGTTCTTGACGCTGCATAATGTTCTTAACGCTGCGTGGTGATGTTCTTGACGCTGCGTGATGTTCTTGACGCTGCGTGGTGATGTTCTTGACGCTGCGTGGTGATGTTCTTGACGCTGCGTGATGTTCTTGACGCTGCGTGGTGATGTTCTTGACGCTGCGTGGTGATGTTCTTGACGCTGCGTCGTGATGTTCTTGACGCTGCGTGGTGATATTCTTGACGCTGCGTGATGTTCTTGACGCTGCGTCTTGATGTTCTTGACGCTGCGTGGTGATGTTCTTGACGCTGCGTGATGTTCTTGACGCTGCGTGGTGATGTTCTTGACTCTGTATGGTGATGTTCTTGTCGCTGCGTGATGTTCTTGACGATGCGTCTTGATGTTCTTGACGCTGCATGGTGATGTTCTTGACGCTGCGTGATGTTCTTGGCGCTGCGTGGTGATGTTCTTGTCGCTGCGTGATGTTCTTGACGCTGCGTGATGTTCTTGACGCTGCGTGATGTTCTTGACGCTGCGTGGTGATGTTCTTGGCGCTGCGTGATGTTCTTGACGCTGCGTGATGTTCTTGACGCTGCGTGATGTTCTTGACGCTGCGCGTTCTTGACGCTGCGTGTTCTTGACGCTGCGTGGTGATGTTCTTGACGCTGCGTGGTGATGTTCTTGTCGCTGCGTGATGTTCTTGACGCTGCGTGATGTTCTTGACGCTGCGTGGTGATGTTCTTGACGCTGCGTGGTGATGTTCTTGACGCTGCGTGGTGATGTTCTTGACGCTGCGTGGTGATGTTCTTGACGCTGCGTGGTGATGTTCTTGACGCTGCGTGGTGATGTTCTTGACGCTGCGTGGTGATATTCTTGACGCTGCGTGGTGATGTTCTTGACGCTGCGTGGTGATGTTCTTGACGCTGCGTGGTGATGTTCTTGACGCTGCGTGGTGATGTTCTTGACGCTGCGTGGTGATGTTCTTGACGCTGCGTGGTGATGTTCTTGACGCTGCGTGGTGATGTTCTTGACGCTGCGTGGTGGTGGGTGAGACCTCGTGAGAAGTTCTACCTTTCCATTTCCAGGCGGTTGTTCCAGCAATTGTCTTTGCCTTGTTCCGATCTCTGTGCCAGGCCTCCTGGTGACACCCTGATGACTCGTACATTCTCGCGAAAGTGCAGGAGTTCGGGCAATGAGGAATAATGAGGTGGACTTCAACAAGTTCCCTCCGGAAAACAATTAGAGATCTAATGGGCAATTCTCCTCATATGGGAAAGAAGGAAAAGTGTTGAAGAGCTCTGGGTCCATTGTACTTATTGCGCTAGAAAGGGTCTGATTTAATTCTTTGGCCGTATTTAAAGAAATCTATGCTCGATATATATATATATATATATATATATATATATATAT
>NC_091321.1:32790014-32862514 GCF_038502225.1 Cherax quadricarinatus | reverse complement strand
TTCATGTCTGTCTCCTTTTTTAAAGATTGGGACTACATTTGCTGTCTTCCATGCCTCAGGCAATCTCCCGGTTTCGATAGATGTATTGAATATTGTTGTTAGGGGTACACATAGCGCCTCTGCTCCCTCTCTCAATACCCATGGGGAGATGTTATCTGGCCCCATTGCCTTTGAGGTATCTAGCTCACTCAGAAGCCTCTTCACTTCTTCCTCGGTTGTGTGCACTGTGTCCAGCACTTGGTGGTGTGCCCCACCTCTCCGTCTTTCTGGAGTCCCTTCTGTCTCCTCTGTGAACACTTCTTTGAATCTCTTGTTGAGTTCTTCACATACTTCCCGGTCATTTCCTGTTGTCTCTCCTCCTTCCTTCCTTAGCCTGATTACCTGGTCCTTGACTGTTGTTTTCCTCCTGTGTGTGTGTGTGTGTGTGTATGTGTGTATGTGTGTGTGTGTATGTGTGTGTGTGTGTGTGTGTGTGTATGTGTGTGTGTATGTGTGTGTGTATGTGTGTGTGTATGTGTGTATGTGTGTGTGTGTGTGTGTGTGTGTGTGTATGTATGTGTGTATGTGTGTGTGTGTGTGTGTATGTGTGTGTGTGTGTATGTGTGTGTGTATGTGTGTGTGTATGTGTGTGTGTATGTGTGTGTGTATGTGTGTGTGTATGTGTGTGTGTATGTGTGTGTGTATGTGTGTGTGTATGTGTGTGTATGTGTGTGTGTATGTGTGTGTGTATGTATGTGTGTATGTATGTGTGTGTGTGTGTATGTGTGTGTGTATGTGTGTGTGTGTGTGTGTATGTGTGTGTGTATGTGTGTGTGTATGTGTGTGTGTATGTGTGTGTGTGTATGTGTGTGTGTATGTGTGTGTATGTGTGTGTGTATGTGTGTGTGTATGTGTGTGTGTATGTATGTGTGTATGTATGTGTGTGTGTGTGTATGTGTGTGTGTATGTGTGTGTGTGTGTGTGTGTGTGTGTGTGTGTGTGTGTGTATGTGTGTGTATGTGTGTGTATGTGTGTGTGTGTGTGTGTGTGTGTGTGTGTGTGTGTGTGTGTATGTGTGTGTGTATGTGTGTGTGTGTGTGTGTGTGTGTATGTATGTGTGTATGTATGTGTGTATGTATGTGTGTATGTATGTGTGTGTGTGTGTGCGTGTGTGTGTGTGTCATTAGCTTTATAAAGTTTATTTTTATTATGTGGTTAAATATTAACCTTCAACATCTCAAGGCAAGTACACCTTGAGAGACACTTTCCTGAGCATATATCTTCATAAAGTAACCTTACTCCCTGTTTTAAGGAATAAAGTATTATTGACTCTGAATACGTTACCCACAGCCTTAATGACTCGTGTAGCCGATAGGCTTTAAACCGAATCAACCAACCATCCGTGTAAATGCTTTAAGAGTTTACTCAATTCTCTGTTTATGGAACTTAAATACCGTTGACAGGTAGTGTACAGGTTACGCGCAGCCTCAATGATCCTCGTGTACTTACCTGGAGTTTACCTGGAGAGAGTTCCGGGGGTCAACGCCCCCGCGGCCCGGTCTGAGACCAGGCCTCCTAAATAGTCTTTATAACCAAGAAAGCAAACCATTGTATATACTGTATAAGAATTTAGTTTAATTCTCTTTCTTCGTTAATAAATTATTGTAGATGTTAGTGTCCAGTTGGTTTGTGTTCTTAATGACGTTCGTGTCGTAGGTATAATTTATACTAGGTTAAATTATACCTACGACACGGGGTATAATTCTCAAATTATACCCCGAGAATATCATGACTTAATTCATTTATTTTGTCGTAAACATCGTTGTCAATGTAATTATTATTAAAAAAATTTTCTGAACGATTTAAGTTAACATGAAGCACATTTCCACAAATTAAAATCGCATTACTTTCTTCATTCTATAACTTGCATAAGAAACATTACTTAATTTCTTAATGATTTTCATGTTACCAGTAAAATATTTTGTCAGTTTCTTGTTTAGGATTATACATTCCATTCACTGAATTTTTGCTGTGAGAGATTACTTTTGGTTGGCTCTTACCTTGTCTGTGTCCATGTTAGTCGCTGGTGTGAGGTCAGCTCCACACTTGCCAGCGTCCGCTGCCAAGATGTCAACTTATATACTGACGGCGTCAAACACGACCTCCGACATGTGACGCCAAGTCCAGCCACACTTTGCGGCCTCTTAATTTTGTTTCCAGTCCTTCTTTCTGTCTCTTAGATCCTTTACCGGAGCTTTTGTTCACTCGTCTGCGTTAGTAGTCTTAATCTGATTAAAATATTCGACGAAGTGGCGGAGTTATATCAAAGGTTAATATGCATCAAATTAACATCTCTATTGTTTAGTTTTACCTTTCAGAGTTTGTGGGGTGATTGGCTGGAACGCCGGGTGGGCGGGGATTCCAGGATTCCAGCATTGACTCGCTGATGCCAGTTATCGTTCTATTCTCTCTCTGATTATGTGGTATTTGATTCTTGTTAGAAAATGCGCATGGTAGTGTTTACCTAACCGATGAGAGACGCTGTAGCAGAGGTTAAATGTCCAAGACGTTACTAACACGAAGTGTCAATCAGAAGAGATATGATCTTTCCAGGCTAAGCTGGAAACCATGAAAATCTCTCTGGCGGCAGGAATAAGTGGGCGGGGCTAGCAATATTTCAACACATCTCCTGGTAAAGCACCTGCATTTATCGACCGTGCAGCGATGGTCGACTGGCACACAAGGAAATTACTGGAATGATGTCCGTATGTATGCGGCCCATCTACCACTCTCCTTCCCCGAGTGGGGGAGAATCCCTGCCATTTGGAATGCTGGACTGTGAGGTCGAGGCTTGAGAGCGAGGCTGCCATTGGGCCCCAGCAAGTTGACATTACATACGCGAGAGCCAGACTCTGTGCACCAAGGGTTTATTGGTTTATAATTTAATCCAGAAACGGTTTGTGCGTAGCTACTGCTCGCTGAAGTTGCTTTATATAGTTTCCCTGGAAGAGAAGGTGTAGGCGATGATATAATCTCTATTGGAAAAGACGTTTTTTTTTTTTCAAACAACCCTCCCACCTCTGCACCAGCTTCCCTTAAATTAAAAGACCCCTCGCAAGATCCGGCCAACTATCATTCACTTAAGAATATGAACGTCACAAGAATGCAAGTTGCAAACACTATTCTGCTTAAATATTCATTTTACGAGATATTCTAATGTGAATTCATTAGACTTGTAAAGAAGTTTTCACCTTTTAACTTCTAGTTAATAGTATAATAAAGTATCATTATGCACACATATTCACACATATTTACACACACACACACACACACACACACACACACACACACACACACACACACACACACACACACAAACACATATACACGCGATAACCAGCACGGTTTCAGAAAGAGAAAATGCTGTGTCACAAACCTATTAGAGTTTTACAAGGCGACAGAACTAAGGCAGGAGTGAGGAGTGGGTAGACTGCATTTTCTTGGACTTTCCACACAGCTCCGCACAAGCGATTAGTGCAAAAGCTGAAGGAGCAGGCATGAATAACAGAAAAGGCACTGTAATGAATCAAGGAATACCTGACAAGAAAGAAACAATGAGTGATGATACGTGTCGAGGCGTCGGGGTGGGCGCTTGTGTCAAGTGGGGTTCCACAAGGGTAAGTCCTAGGGCCGGTGCTGTTTCTGGTATGTGAATGATGTGACAGAAAGGATGTGAATGATATGTGAATGATATGACGGAAGACGATTTGAAGCTAATGCGGAGAATACAAGCGGGCGAGTATCAGGTAGGACTTCAAAGGGATCTGGACAGGCTGCAAATCTCGTCTAACAAATGGATCTTGGAATTAAATCCCACCAAGTGCAAAGTTATGAAGCTCGGGAAAGGTCAAAGAAGAACGCAGACAGAGTACAGCCTAGGAGGTCAAAGGCTGCAAAATTCACTCCAAGGGATCTTGGGGTAAGTGTCATATCAAGGACATCTCCTGAGGCGCACATCGACCAGATAACTGCTGCAGCATGTGGGCGCCTGGCATACCTAAGAATAGCGTTTCGACATCTAGGTAAAGAATCGTTCAAGACATTGTACATTGTACATCGTTTACGTCAGGCTCATATTGTTGTATGCAGCACCAGTATGGAACCAACACCTTGTCAAACACGAAAAAAAATTTGAAAAAGTGCAAAGGTATGCAACAAAACTATGTGAGGTTAAGGAAAAATCAACCTGAAGATACGGAAGGACAGAAGGGATAGAGGGGACATGATGACGGCATATAAAATACTGATAGGAAGTGACAAGGTGGATAGGGGCAGGATGTTTCAGAGATGGATCGCAGCAACAAGGGGTCGCAACTGGAAGCTGAAAATTCAAATGAGTCACAGAGATGTTGGGAAGTTTTCTTCAGTCATAGATTTGTCAGGAAGTGGAACAGTCTGGAGTGAAGGCAGGATCCATACATAGTTTTAAGAATATGTACGATAAATCTCATGGAGCAGAGGGAGAGTCGACCAGTAGCGATCAGCGGAGAGGCTAGTCCAAGAGCTGTGAATCCACTCCTTCAACCACAAATAGCTGAGTACACACACACACACACACACACACACACACACACACACACACACACACACACACACACACACACAGGCCTAGTGTCTAATCGACATGAGGGGGACACAAGGAAGGCACCGGGAGACAGGGAAGCACATCCTGGAAGGGAACAGCAAACCCAACTACACACAGACCCACCCACAGCATCCTCTCAACCCCTACCATTCCACATCAAACACAATAACAAGAGCCAAGCTAGACTCCACATCCACAATCCCACCCCCAGCACTAATACTGCCACACCAGCAGACTACCACAATATTCAGGCCTGCCTACCACACCCACAACCAGCACCAACTCCTGTCAACCTCCCAGAACACAGTTCTAGAAAGGAAGCTGAAGGTATAGTACACCAACGCAGATGGAATTACAAGTAAGAGTGAGAAGTGGAAGGAAAGAATCACTGAAGCATCCCCAGACATCACAGCAATCACAGAGACAAAGCTCATGGAGGTAATAACAGATGCAATCTTTCCTCTTGGGTTATCAGATCCTGAGGAAAGACAGAGAATGGAGAGGGGGAAGGAGGAGTTGCACTGCTCCTAAAGAAGTAATGAACTTTTGAGATGGGAGGACTAGTCAGAGGGGTAGCGGATAACTACATAGCAGGATCACTGCATACTGGGGGCCCAAAAGTGATGGCAGCAGTGATGTACAGCCCGCCAATGAACAACAGGAGGCCAAGACAGGAATATGACGAGAGCAACTGAGTGATGGGGGACACACTGACTTTGCCAGAAGGGCCCCCATGAGCAGGGCGAAGTTACTCATCATGATGGATTTCAACCATAAAGAAACTGACTGGGAAAATCTAGAGTCACATGGGGGAGCAGAGACATGGAGAGCCAAGATGCTGAAGGCAGTACTAGAAAACTTCATGTACCAACAAGTTAAGTCTAGCGCAAACTGGACTCCAAGGTATTGTTCAGTGTGGGTAGATTGGTAAAGCACTGCGTACCTTGTTCCAAGGTTCGTAGGTTCGAGTCTCCTTCAGCCAGAGATCAGCGTTTGTGTATATTTCTTCTGCTCTTGCCAATTCCTTGCATTGTTAATATCTCTAGTAAGGCTGATGCATGCAGGGGATGAGATGAAAAGCTGAAAGCTGGCTGCCTTGGGTCAAAGTCTAGCGCAAGCTGGACTCCAAGGTATTGTCCAGTGTGTTTATATATATATATATATATATATATATATATATATATATATATATATATATATATATATATATATATATAAATATATATGAATTCGCAAGAGCAGGCGAAATATACACAAACACTGATCTCTGGCTGAAGGAGACTCGAACCTACGAACCTTGGAACAAGGTACGTAGTGCTATACCATTCTCACCACACTGGACAATATCTTGGCGTCCAGCTTGCGCTAGACTTTGATCCAAGGCAGCCAGCTTTCAGGGAGAAGGCTTACAGCTTTTCATCCCATCCCCTGCATGCATCAGCCTTACTAGAGATTTTAACAATGCAAGGAATTCGCAAGAGCAGGCGAAATATACACAAACACCGGCATTGTCCAGTGTGGTGAGAAAGGTATAGCACTGCGTACCTTGTTCCAAGGTTCGTAGGTTCGAGTCTCCTTCAGCCAGAGATCAGTGTTATATATATATATATATATGTATATATATATATATATATATATATATATATATATATATATATATATATATATATGCATGCAAAACAACCACTCTGAAAGAATAGAGAAATTCCAAGCGCTTTCGTGACTACTCACATTATCAAGGAACTATCATAGTTCCTTGATAATGTGAGTAGTCACGAAAGCGCTTGGAATTTCTCTATTCTTTCAGAGTGGTTGTTTTGCATATTCTGAAATCACCTGTTTACTGTGATCTTATTGCATATATATATATATATATATATATATATATATATATATATATATATATATATGTATATATATATATATATATATATATATATATATACATACACACGGAGTACAAACATGCAAGACAATGCTTGCTGACCAACACCGAAAGCGAAATACTCAGATGCTGGCATATCGCCAGGTTCCCGTCAAGCTAATAACTTCTGTAGCCAATGTTTCTTTGGCACATCTAAGATAAACCTTCACAAAACTCACCGTTGTACAACACATGTCAGACCCATCTTGCAGTACGCAAGACCAGCATGGAAGCCAGACCTGATAGCTAAGAAGTAAAAGCTACAGGATTTCAAGGAATATTTCTTCAGTCTCGAAGAAATGGTAGAGGTATGTTCCACAGTTTTTAAGAGCAGATACGACAGGCTATGAGTGAACCTGGGAAGCAGAGAGTACAGAGGCGACGCCAGGAGCTAAGACTCGACCTCGGCAACCACATATTGGTGAGGACCTATTGTTGAGTTCATCCATATACTCATGCATATCATATACATACATACACACATAAATATACATGCGAAAAATTTTGATAATTTTCCTGTAATTTGTGGAATAATTGAAGGATATAACAGTGCTTATATAACGTAGTGTTCGTGTGTAGTCTTGAAGTTACTTTTAAAAATAAGCCACAGGGGAACTAACATCCCCATAATTTACTTATTTATGGCAATCAGTTTATTAAAACATAATTATTATAATATTGGAAAAAACAATATTCTGATAAGGAAATGTACGACACACCTGAAAATGTCACTCAATAAAATTAAATATGTGTATAATGTAATCGTTTGGAGAATATTAAAAAAAAATAATTGGCGTAACTTGAGACTCTGACGGGGAGTTTGAGAATTTAATCATGTGTTATTGCAGCCGACAAATTTAGTATCGGTATAAATATGGCTCTACAGAATAAGTGAAGACATTGTCGTAATAAAACTGATAAAGAAGATAGATAATACTGAACGCGGTGACTGGATTGATTGATCATTGCGTGTGCACTGAAATAAAGTAATAAAGCTCTTCTTGCCGAATAAGGTAAGCGAAAATTTATGTATGCAATAATTTCGCAAAAATCATTCTGAACCTAACAAAAAATATATATATTTTTCACTGTCTTTGATTATTATTAAATTATTGTAAACTTATCTAGAAAGTATTTAGTTGGATTAAGTTAAATTAAATTGCGCTTCTTATAATAAGGTTAAATAATTTTTCTAAGGATCATATACAAAATTATTATTTTTACATTAACATAAATAAAAAAATATATCTTTAAACGTATAACATTTTAGAAAGGACTTAATTTTAAACGAATTCTTGCTAACTGACCAGTTTTACCTATTCGGCACGACATATATACACTATATTACCACAAAGCAGGTAAAGTAGCTAGTATTACCACAAAGCAGGTAAGGTAGCTAGTATTACCACAAAACAGGTAAGGTGGCTAGTATTACCACAAAGCAGGTAAGGTAGCAAGTATTACCACAAAGCAGGTAAGGTAGCAAGTATTAACACAAAGCAGGTAAGGTAGCTAGTATTACCACAAAGCAGGTAAGGTAGCAAGTATTAACACAAAGCAGGTAAGGTAGCTAGTATTACCACAAAGCAGGTAAGGTAGCAAGTATTATCACAAAGCAGGTAAGGAAGCAAGTATTACCACAAAGCAGGTAAGGTAGCAAGTATTAACACAAAGCAGGTAAGGTAGCTAGTATTACCACAAAACAGGTAAGGTAGCTAGTATTACAACAAAGCAGGTAAGGTAGCTAGTATTGCCACAAAGCAGGTAAGGTAGCAAGTATTATCACAAAGCAGGTAAGGAAGCAAGTATTACCACAAAGCAGGTAAGGTAGCAAGTATTAACACAAAGCAGGTAAGGTAGCTAGTATTACCACAAATCAGGTAAGGTAGCTAGTATTACCACAAAGCAGGTAAGGTAGCAAGTATTATCACAAAGCAGGTAAGGTAGCTAGTATTACCACAAAGCAGGTAAGGTAGCTAGTATTACCACAAAGCAGGTAAGGTAGCAAGTATTACCACAAAGCAGGTAAGGTAGCTAGTATTACCACAAAGCAGGTAAGGTAGCAAGTATTATCACAAAGCAGGTAAGGTGGCTAGTATTACCACAAACCAGGTAAGGTAGCTAGTATTACCACAAAGCAGGAAAGGTAGCAAGTATTATCACAAAGCAGGTAAGGTGGCTAGTATTACCACAAAGCGGGTAAGGTAGCAAGTATTACCACAAAGCAAGAAAGGTAGCAAGTATTATCACAAAGCAGGTAAGGTGGCTAGTATTACCACAAAGCGGGTAAGGTAGCAAGTATTACCACAAAGCAGGAAAGGTAGCAAGTATTATCACAAAGCAGGTAAGGTGGCTAGTATTACCACAAAGCAGGTAAGGTAGCAAGTATTACCACAAAGCAGGAAAGGTAGCAAGTATTACCACAAAGCAGGTAAGGTAGCTAGTATTACCACAAAGCAGGAAAGGTAGCAAGTATTACCACAAAGCAGGTAAGGTAGCTAGTATTACCACAAAGCAGGTAAGGTAGCTAGTATTACCACAAAGCAGGAAAGGTAGCAAGTATTATCACAAAGCAGGTAAGGTAGCTAGTATTACCACAAAGCAGGAAAGGTAGCTAGTATTACCACAAAGCAGGTAAGGTAGCTAGTATTACCACAAAGCAGGTAAGGTAGCTAGTATTACCACAAAGCAGGAAAGGTAGCAAGTATTATCACAAAGCAGGTAAGGTAGCTAGTATTACCACAAAGCAGGTAAGGTAGCTAGTATTACCACAAAGCAGGTAAGGTAGCTAGTATTACCACAAAGCAGGTAAGGTAGCTAGTAGATGAATGGTTCAGAGAACCGACATGTTGATAAATTAGACACATGTGCAACTCTTGGGTATCTTTATTGAGGAAACGTTTCGCCACACAGTGGCTTCATCAGTCCATACAAAGGAGAATCTTGAAGAACAGGAGGAGAATGAGGTAATCAGTCCCTCAACCTTGAGTCGATGTGGCCAGTCCATCAATCTTGAATAGAATGGAATCGAAGATCCTGGTGGATCAGAGCCTGATCAACCAGGCTGTTACTGCTGGCTGCACGCAAACCAACGTACGAGCCACAGCCCGGCTGGTCAGGAACCGACTTCAGGTGCTTGTCCAGTGCCAGCTTGAAGACTGCCAGGGGTCTATTGGTAATCCCCCTTATGTATGCTGGGAGGCAGTTGAACAGTCTCGGGCCCCTGACACTTATTGTATGGTCTCCTAACGTGCTAGTGACACCCCTGCTTTTCATTGGGGGGATGTTGCATCGTCTGCCAAGTCTTTTGCTTTCGTAGTGAGTGATTTTCGTGTGCAAGTTCGGTACTAGTCCCTCTAGGATTTTCCAGGTGTGTATAATCATGTATCTCTCCCGCCTGCGTTCCAGGGAATACAGGTTCAGGAACCTCAAGCGCTCCCAGTAATTGAGGTGTTTTATCTCCATTATGCGCGCCGTGAAGGTTCTCTGTACATTTTCTAGGTCAGCAATTTCACCTGCCTTGAAAGGTGCTGTTAGTGTGCAGCAATATTCCAGCCTAGATAGAACAAGTGACCTGAAGAGTGTTTTGAAGGTTCTCATTATCCATCCTGTCATTTTTCTAGCAGATGCGATTGATACAGTGTTATGGTCCTTGAAGGTGAGATCCTCCGACATGATCACTTCCATTTCTTTGACGTTGGTGTTTCGCTCTATTTTGTGGCCGGAATTTGTTTTGTACTCTGATGAAGATTTAATTTCCTCGTGTTTACCATATCTGAGTAATTGAAATTTCTCATCGTTGAACTTCATATTGTTTTCTGCAGCCCACTGAAAGATTTGGTTGATGTCCGCCTGGAGCCTTGCAGTGTCTGCAATGGAAGACACTGTCATGCAGATTCGGGTGTCATCTGCAAAGGAAGACACGGTGCTGTGGCTGACATCCTTGTCTATGTCAGATATGAGGATGAGGAACAAGATGGGAGCGAGTACTGTGCCTTGTGGAACAAAGCTTTTCACCGTAGCTGCCTCGGACTTTACTCAGTTGACTACTATTCTCTGTGTTCTGTTAGTGAGGAAATTATAGATCCATCGACCGACTTTTCCTGTTATTCCTTTAGCACGCATTTTGTGCGCTATTACGCCATGGTCACACTTGTCGAAGGCTTTTGCAAAGTCTGTATATACTACATCTGCATTCTTTTTGTCTTCTAGTGCATCTAGGACCTTGTCGTAGTGATCCAATAGTTGAGACAGACAGGAGCGACCTGTTCTAAACACATGTTGCCCTGGGTTGTGTAACTGATAGGTTTCTAGATGGGTGGTGATCTTGCTTCTTAGGACCCTTTCAAAGATTTTTATGATATGGGATGTTAGTGCTATCGGTCTGGAGTTCTTTTCTGTTGCTTTACTGCCTCCTTTGTAGAGTGGGGCTATGTCTGTTGTTTTTAGTAACTGTGGGACGACCCCCGTGTCCATGCTCCCTCTCCATAGGATGGTAAAGGCTCGTGATAGGGGCTTCTTGCAGTTCTTGATGAACACGGAGTTCCATGAGTCTGGCCCTGGGGCAGAGTGCATGGGCATGTCATTTATCGCCTGTTCGAAGTCATTTGGCGTCAGGACAACATCAGATAGGCTTGTGTTAACCAAATTCTGTGGCTCTCTCATAAAAAGTTCATTTTGATCTTCGACTCTCAGTCTGGTTAGCGGCTTGCTAAAAACTGAGTCATATTGGGACTTGAGTAGCTCACTCATTTCCTTGCTGTCATCTGTGTAGGACCCATCTTGTTTAAGTTGGGGCCCAATACTGGACGTTGTTCTCGACTTTGATTTGGCATAGGAGAAGAAATACTTTGGGTTTCTTTCGATTTCATTTATGGCTTTTAGTTCTTCCCGCGATTCTTGACTCCTATAAGATTCCTTTAGCTTAAGTTCGATGCTTGCTATTTCTCTGACCAGTGTCTCCCTACGCATTTCAGATATATTGACCCCTTTTAGCCGCTCTGTTATTCTTTTCCGTCGCCTGTAAAGGGAGCGCCTGTCTCTTTCTATTTTACATCTACTCCTCCTTTTTCTTAGAGGAATAAGCCTTGTGCATACATCGAGTGTCACCAAGTTAATCTGTTCTAGGCATAAGTTGGGGTCTGTGTTGCTTAGTATATCTTCCCAGCTTATGTCGGTTAGGACTTGGTTTACTTGGTCCCACTTTATGTTTTTGTTACTTAAGTTGAATTTGGTGAATGCTCCCTCGTGACTAATCTCATTATGTCGGTCTGGGGCTCCGCGCATACATGTCTGAACCTCAATTATGTTGTCATCTGAGTATATTGTTTTTGATATGGTGACATTTCGTATCAGATCATCATTGTTAGTGAAGATGAGGTCTAGTGTATTCTCCAGTCTAGTAGGCTCTATTATTTGCTGGTTTAAATTGAATTTTGTGCAGAGATTTAAAAGCTCGTGTGAGTGTGAGTTTTCATCAGAGCTGCCTCCTGGTGTTATTACTGCAACAATATTATTTGCTATATTCCTCCATTTTAGGTGCCTTAAGTTGAAATCCCCCAGGAGCAAGATGTTGGGTGCAGGAGCTGGAAGATTTTCCAGACAGTGGTCAATTTTTAACAGATGTTCCTGGAATTGCTGGGATGTTGCATCCGGAGGCTTGTAGACTACCACAATGACTAGGTTTTGGTTCTCGACCTTTACTGCTAAAACTTCCACTACATCATTTGAGGCATTAAGCAGTTCTGTGCAAACAAGTGACTCTGCAATGTACAGGCCAACCCCCCCCCCTTTTGCCTGTTCACTCTGTCACATCTGTATAGGTTGTAACCTGGGATCCATATTTCGTTGTCCAAGTGATCCTTTATGTGGGTCTCAGTGAAAGTCGCGAACATTGCATTTGCCTCTGCAAGCAGTCCACGGATGAAAGGTATTTTGTTGTTTGTTGCTGGCTTTAGACCCTGTATATTTGCAAAGAAGAATGTCATCGTACTGGTGATATTGTTGGTACTGGGGGGGATTTTTTTTCCGGCATTAGTATCTGTATCTGTTGGTTTGGAGTGGAGGCCATCAACTGTGGTTCCACTCCAGGAATGACTGGATTTGGTGTACGATTTCTGCCATTTCCTGCCAGTTTTTTTTTTTCCTTCCTGGCACTAAAAAACCTCTCCCTCTTGAGTGGCAAGGTAGCAAGTATTACCACAAAGCAGGTAAGGTAGCAAATATTACCACAAAGCAGGTTAGGTGGCAAATATTAACGCAAAGCAGGTTAGGTAGCAAATATTAACACAAAGCAGGTAAGGTACCAAGTATTACCACAAAGCAGGTAAGGTAGCAAGTATTATCACAAAGCAGGTAAGGTAGCTAGTATTATCACAAAGCAGGTAAGGTAGCTAGTATTACCACAAAGCAGGTAAGGTAGCAAGTATTATCACAAAGCAGGTAAGGTAGCTAGTATTACCACAAAGCAGGTAAGGTAGCTAGTATTACCACAAAGCAGGTAAGGTAGCAAGTATTATCACAAAGCAGGTAAGGTAGCTAGTATTATCACAAAGCAGGTAAGGTAGCTAGTATTACCACAAAGCAAGTAAGGTAGCAAGTATTATCACAAAGCAGGTAAGGTAGCTAGTATTATCACAAAGCAGGTAAGGTAGCTAGTATTACCACAAAGCAGGTAAGGAAGCAAGTATTATCACAAAGCAGGTAAGGTAGCTATCATTATCACAAAGCAGGTAAGGTACCAAGTATTACCACAAAGCAGGTAAGGTAGCTAACATTACCACAAAGCAGGTAAGGTACCAAGTATTACCACAAAGCAGGTAAGGTAGCTAGTATTACCACAAAGCAGGTAAGGTAGTATTACCACAAAGCAGTTAAGGTAGCAAGTATTAACACAAAGCAGGTAAGGTAGCAAGTATTAACACAAAGCAGATAAGGTAGCAAGTATTACCACAAAGCAGGTAAGGTAGCTAGTATTACCACAAAGCAGGTAAGGTAGCTAGTAATATCACAAAGCAGGTAAGGTAGCTAGTATTATCACAAAGCAGGTAAGGTAGCTAGTAATATCACAAAGCAGGTAAGGTAGCTAGTAATATCACAAAGCAGGTAAGATAGCTAGTATTACCACGGTATTATTCTGTCGGAGTTTTCCGACAGAATAAAGGAAACCAAGCAAGAAAGGCGAGGATGACAGCATGTTATTGAATTGTACGAAAGCATTTGACATTGTACCCCAACAGAGAATGATTTAAAAATTAAAGCAGCAGGTAGGGATATGATGTAAAGCAGTACGGTGGATTAAGGAGTATCTAACTAACAGAAGATGACTGTAAAGGCTTTAGGTGGGAAAGTTGAACAAGCAAGGTTCCCAAAGAATCAGTTGTAGGAGCTTCATTATTCCTGATATATGTGTTTCATGGTTCGCTGATAATGTAAAAAATAATGAAAACTTAACAAACGGAAGAAGGTAGAGACAGGCTTCATGTAGACCTAGACAAGGTGCAAGAATGGTCTAACAAGTGGTTACTGGAGTTCATTACATGCAAGGTAATGACAACAGAGAGAATACACACAACATACAGAGGAGAGTAACTGTAAATATCGCTCTTGGAGTAGAATCCCGAAATGAATTTAACATCAACATACAATGTCGCCAGATGTTCACATAAATCACAAAATATCTGCGACAAATGTTAGGATAGACAATCTCAGAACTGCTTTCAGAAACATTATTAAATATTTTAGGATTCTCTAAACAATATATGTTAGATCTGTCATGGAGTATGCAACACCCTCACATGATCATGTAAAAAACTGGAGAAGGTTCATAGGTTTGCAACAAGACTAGTCTTACAGCTGAGAGGATTGTTATGAGGGGAGACTAAATGAACTGAACGTGACGATTTAGAAGAACGTTTAGGGGAGACATATTTATGACATACAAGATAGGACAGACTTTTTGAAATGAGAGGAATAGGGGCGTGAGGTCACAGAGGATCCACAGAGACTCAAGAAATCGTAATGACACGATTGCAAACAAACCATACTCCTGGCCGGGATTAAACCCGCGGTCAGAGAGTCTCAAAACTCCAGCCCGTCGCGTTAGCCACTAGACCAGCTAGCCACAATAAGATTCATCCAACTAGGTATATTTCTACACCATAGTCATGTTGACGGCAGTGAAGGGGCTTGAGCTAGAGTTCGTCACGGCCACGCTAGCTGGAGATTCGTCTGTAAAAACTTGCATTTGTGGTCACAGTGGTGCCTGTGCTAACCTTCCTATGGTGTAGAAATATACCTAGTTGGACGAATGTTATTGTGGCTAGCTGGTCTAGTGGCTAACGCGACGGGCTGGAGTTTTGAGACTCTATGACCGCGGGTTCAATCCCGGCCGGGGGTATGGTTTGATCCACAGAGACATAAAATATTTTTTTTTCAGTCTCAGATGACGAACTGGTGAAAGCATAATCATACACAGTTTCAAGATTATGTATGTTTGAGTACATGTAGCCAGGAATCAGTAATACCGGCGACTGTAGTTAAAGAAGCGAGACCAAAACCTGTGACACGCGACCACCACAAACACAACTCTGTGAGTGCAACTCTCAGAGTACATACACAGGCATACGCCTCCTTGCCCCTCGAGGAGGGTCTCTTGATGTGGGGAATTGGATCCGTTCTGTATAGTCCTTGCGGGTTTAGCGCACCCCATGATAATAATAATAATAGTAATAATAATAATAACACACGTGCTAGTTCGTTTTTTGTTTAATATGTTTATTTAGTGCAGGAGTTCCCAGCCTTTTCTATGTCCCTAAGAAATGTTTGATTAATGCTGCACCTCCTACGATACTAATATCACATCTGAAGGTGAAGAAGTCAGATTTAGAATTTTTGAATCACAAATTGAACCAAATACAGTAGTGCGGGTGAACAACTTGAGATAAAAAAATAAGCATTGAATTCAGGGCATAAAATGCAAATATAAATTAAGTAATTAGATACGTTTTTGGGAAAATAAATGGAATTGTGCTTTTTCATTGGGACTCCCTGTCGCACCCACTGAAATGTTATCTCGCACCCACTGAAATGCCATCTCGCACCCACTGAAATGCCATCTCGCACCCACTGTGGATGCTGGAACCCCAGGTTGGGAACCCATGATTTAGTGAGATATTCGTGTAGCACATTATTTTTTTAGCAGACAGTACTGCGAAGTCTTTAAGAAGTGTAATAATTTCACGAAATGTTTATTAATTGTATTCGTTAAGTGATCTACCGAAATTCGTGATAAACATTTAGGAAGGGAGAGGCAGGAGGCAATCCCAAGAGTAGTCAACTATTTTCTACCTGCGAGTGTTACCGAAAATACTGTCAACTTTCTCACTGTCTTTATGTGGATTTTTTCGGCTAGTGAAGTGAGAACAAGTGAAAAAACAGAAAGAGAACAATAGTGAAGTTAACAGAATACGAAAA
Source organism: Cherax quadricarinatus (assembly GCF_038502225.1). Taxonomy (NCBI): domain Eukaryota; kingdom Metazoa; phylum Arthropoda; class Malacostraca; order Decapoda; family Parastacidae; genus Cherax; species Cherax quadricarinatus. Next base: position 32,846,492 of record NC_091321.1, on the reverse strand, counting down.
ATAACTTAGGCCATAGGAAGAAATAAAAATATATAGTCTATGTTTTGCGGTATCATGATACAACAGAAGACCTGTACTGGACCTGCTCTCACCTGCTGGTCAGCCCTGAGAGTGTACATGCTGGTCAGCCCTGAGAGTGTACATGCTGGTCAGCCCTGAGAGTGTACATGCTGGTCAGCCCTGAGAGTGTACATGCTGGTCAGCCCTGAGAGTGTACATGCTGGTCAGCCCTGAGAGTGGGTGTATGCTGGTCAGCCCTGAGAGTGTACATGCTGGTCAGCCCTGAGAGTGGGTGTATGCTGGTCAGCCCTGAGAGTGGGGACATGATGGTCACCCCTGAGAGTGGGTGTATGCTGGTCAGCCCTGAGAGTGGGTGTATGCTGGTCAGCAATGAGAGTGTACATGCTGGTCAGCCCTGAGAGTGGGTGTATGCTGGTCAGCCCAGAGAGTGGGTGTATGCTGGTCAGCAATGAGAGTGTACATGCTGGTCAGCCCTGACAGTGGGTGTATGCTGGTAAGCCCTGAGAGTGGGTGTATGCTGGTCAGCCCTGAGAGTGGGGACATGATGGTCAGACCTGAGAGTGGGGACATGCTGGTCAGCCCTGAGAGTGGGTGTATGCTGGTCAGCCCTGAGAGTGGGGACATGATGGTCAGCCCTGAGAGTGTACATGCTGGTCAGCCCTGAGAGTGGGTACATGCTGGTCAGCCCTGAGAATGGGGACATGCTGGTCAGCCCTGAGAGTGTAAATGCTGGTGAACCCTGAGAGTGGGGACATACTGGTCAGCAATGAGAGCGGGGACATGCTGGTCAGCCCTTAGTGTAGGGACTTGCTGGTCAGCCCTGAGAGTGGGGACATACTAGTCAGCCCTGGGAATGGGGACATGCTGGTCAGCCCTTAGTGTAGGGACATGCTGGTTAGCCCTGAGTGTGGGGACATACTAGTCAGCCCTGGGAGTGGGGACATGCTGGTCAGCCCTGAGAGTGGGGACATACTAGTCAGCCCTGAGAGTGGGGACATACTGGTCAGCCCTGAGAGTGTGCACATACTGGTCAGCCCTGAGAGTGGGGACATACTAGTCAGCCCTGAGAGTGGGGACATACTGGTCAGCCCTGAGAGTGTACATGCTGGTCAGCCCTGAGAGTGGGGACATACTGGTCAGCCCTGAGAGTGTGCATGCTGGTGAGCCATGAGAGTGGGGACATACTGGTCAGCCCTGAGAGTGTAAATGCTGGTGAACCCTGAGAGTGGGGACATACTGGTCTGCCCTGAGAGTGGGGACATACGGGTCAGCCCTGAGAGTGTACAGACTGGAGAGCCCTGGGAGTGGGGACATACTGGAGAGCCCTGGGAGCGGGGACATACTGGTCAGCCCTGGGAGTGGGGACATACTAGTCAGCCTTGAGAGTGGGGACATACTGGTCAGCCCTGAGAGTGTACATGGTGGTCAGTCCTGAGAGTGGGGGCATACTGGTCAGCCCTGAGAGTGGGGACATACTGGTCAGCCCTGAGAGTGTACATATTGGTCAGCCCTGGGAGTGGGGACATACTGGTCAGCCCTGGGAGTGGGGAGATGCTAGTCAGCCCTGAGAGTGTACATGCTGGTCAGCCTTGAGAGTGAGGACATACTGGTCAGCCCTGAGAGTGTGCATGCTGGTCAGCCCTGAGAGTGGGGACATACTGGTCAGCCCTGAGAGTGTACATGCTGGTGAGTCCTGAGAGTGGGGACATACTGGTCAGCCCTGAGAGTGGGGACATTCTTGTCAGCCCTGAGAGTGTACATACTGGAGAGCCCTGGGAGTGGGGACATACTGGTCAGCCCTGGGAGTGGGGACATACTAGTCAGCCCTGAGAGTGGGGACATACTGGTCAGCCCTGAGAGTGGGGACATACTGGTCAGCCCTGAGAGTGTACATGGAGGTCAGGCCTGAGAGTGGGGGCATACTGGTCAGCCCTGAGAGTGGGGACATACTGGTCAGCCCTGAGAGTGTACATATTGGTCAGCCCTGGGAGTGGGGACATACTGATCAGCCCTAGGAGTGGGGAGATGCTGGTCAGCCATGAGAGTGGGGACATGCTGGTCAGCCCTGAGAGTGGGGACATACTGGTCAGCCCTGAGAGTGTACATGCTGGTGAGCCCTGAGAGTGGGGACATACTGGTCAGCCCTGAGAGTGGGGACATACTGGTCAGCCCTGAGAGTGTACATACTGGAGAGCCCTGGGAGTGGGGACATACTGGTCAGCCCTGGGAGTGGGGACATACTAGTCAGCCCTGAGAGTGGGGACATACTGGTCAGCCCTTAGAGTGTACATGGTGGTCAGCCCTAAGATTGGGGATATGCTGGTCAGCCCTGAGAGTGTGGACATACTGGTCAGTCCTGAGAGTGTACATGCTGGTCAGCCCTGAGAGTGGGGACATGCTGGTCAGCCCTGAGAGTGTACATGCTGGTCAGCCCTGAGAGTGGGGACATGCTAGTCAGCCCTGAGAGTGGGGACATACTAGTCAGCCCTGAGAGTGGGGACATAATTGTCAGCCCTGAGAGTGTACATGCTGGTCAGCCCTGAGAGTGGGGACATACTAGTCAGCCCTGAGAGTGGGGACATACTGGTCAGCCCTGAGAGTGTACATGCTGGTCAGCCCTAAGATTGGGGACATGCTGGTCAGCCCTGAGAGTGGGGACATACTGGTCAGCCCTGGGAGTGGGGACATACTGGTCAGCCATGGGAGTGGGGATATACTGGTCAGCTCTGAGAGTGTACATGCTGGTCAGCCCTGAGAGTGGGGACATACTGGTCAGCCCTGAGAGTGGGGACATACTGGTCAGCCCTGGGAGTGGGGACATACTAGTCAGCCCTGAGAGTGGGGACATGCTGGTCAGCCCTGAGAGTGGGGACATACTGGTCAGCCCTGAGAGTGTACATACTGTTCAGCCCTTGGAGTGGGGACATGCTGGTCAGCCCTGGAAGTGGGGACATACTAGTCAGCCCTGAGAGTGGGGACATGCTGGTCAGCCCTGAGAGTGGGGACATACTGGTCAGCCCTTGGAGTGGGGACATGCTAGTCAGCCCTGAGAGTGAGGACATACTGGTCAGCCCTGAGAGTGTACATACTGGTCAGCCCTGAGAGTGTACATGCTGGTCAGCCCTGAGAGTGGGGACATGCTGGTCAGCCCTGAGAATGAGGACATACTGGTCAGCCCTGAGAGCGGGGACATGCTGGCCAGCCCTTAGTGTAGGGACATGCTGGTCAGCCCTGAGAGTGGGGACATACTAGTCAGCCCTGGGAGTGGGGACATACTGGTCAGCCCTGAGAGTGTACATACTCGAGAGCCCTGGGAGTGGGGACATACTGGTCAGCCCTGGGAGTGGGGACATACTAGTCAGCCCTGAGAGTGGGGACATACTGGTTAGCCCTGAAAGTGTACATGCTGGTCAGCCCTAAGATTGGGGACATGCTGGTCAGCCCTGAGAGTGGGGACATACTGGTCAGCCCTGAGAGTGGGTACATACTGGTTAGCCCTGAGAGTGTACATGGTGGTCAGCCCTAAGATTGGGGACATGCTGGTCAGCCCTGAGAGTGGGGACATACTGGTCAGTCCTGAGAGTGTACATGCTGGTCAGCCCTGAGAGTGGGGACATGCTGGTCAGCCCTGAGAGTGTACATGCTGGTCAGCCCTGAGAGTGGGGACATACTAGTCAGCCCTGAGAGTGGGGACGTACTAGTCAGCCCTGAGAGTGGGGACATACTGGTCAGCCCTGAGAGTGTACATGCTGGTCAGCCCTGATAGTGGGGACATACTAGTCAGCTCTGAGAGTGGGGACATACTGGTCAGCCCTGAGAGTGTACATGCTGGTCACCCCTAAGATTGGGGACATGCTGGTCAGCCCTGAGAGTGAGGACATACTGGTCAGCCCTGGGAGTGGGGATATACTGGTCAGCCCTGAGATTGTACATGCTGGTCAACCCTGAGAGTGGGGACATGCTGGTCAGCCCTGAGAGTGGGGACATACTGGTCAGCCCTGAGAGTGGGGACATGCTGGTCAGCCCTGAGAGTGGGGACATGCTGGTCAGCCCTGGGAGTGGGGACATACTGGTCACCCCTGAGAGTGTACATGCTGGTCTGCTCTGAGAGTGGGGACATACTGGTCAGCCCTGGGAGTAGGGACATGCTGGTCAACCCTGAGAGTGTACATGCTGGCCAGTCCTGGGAGTGTGGACATGCTGGTCAGCCCTGAGAGTGGGGACATACTAGTCAGCCCTGGGAGTGGGGACATACTGCTCATCCCTGAGAGTGTACATACTGGTCAGCCCTGAGAGTGTGTACATGCTGGTCAGCCCTGAGAGTGGGGACATGCTGGTCAGCCCTGAGAGTGAGGACATACTGGTCAGCCCTGAGAGTGGGGACATGCTGGTCAGCCCTGAGAGTGGGGACATACTGGTCACCCCTGAGAGTGTACATGCTGGTCTGCCCTGAGAGTGGGGACATACTGGTCAGCCCTGGGAGTAGGGACATGCTGGTCAGCCCTGAGAGTTTACATGCTGGCCAGCCCTGGGAGTGGGGACATGCTGCTCAGCCCTGAGAGTGTGCATGCTGGTCAGCCCTGAGTGTGTGTACATGCTAATCAGCCCTGAGAGTTGGGACATGCTGGTCAGCTAGTCAGCCCTGAGTGTAGGGATATGTTGGTCAGATCTGGGAGTGTGTACATGCTGGTCAACCCTGAGAGTGGGACATACTATTTAGCCCTGAATGTAGGGACATATTGGTCAGCCCTGAGAGTAGAGACATGCTGCTCAGCCCTAAGAGTGGGGACATGCTGGTCAGCCCTGAGAGTTTGTACATGCTGGTCAGCCTTGAGAGTGGGTACATGCTGGTCAGCCCTGAGAGTGGGTATATGCTGGTTAGCCCTGAGAGTGGGACATACTAGTTAGCCCTGAATGTAGGGACATATTGATCAGCTCTGAGAGTAGAGAGATGCTACTCAGCCCTGATAGGGGATGGGGGGCTTGTTGGTCATCTCTGAGAGTGGCCCCAAGAATCTGTTCTAGAACTTTTACCATTATTAAAATGTAAAAATATCGTGCGATCACTGTTTGCTGATGACGTAAATCTTGCGAGAAGAATAGAAACAGTGGACAACAGAGGATACAGGTAGACTGGGAGAAACTGCAGTAATGTTCAAACAAGTTTTTAACTACAGTATACTCCAAGCAAAAGTAAGATTATCAAAAATGAGGATCGAGAGAGGCGGCCAAACACGGAATACAACCTGAGATGCTGGAAACTGAATATATTCCCACTTTCTCCTATATTGTTTTGTGCCACATCTGTGTTATATTATTCGTTATGTAAGATTCTATTTTCCGATACGTGCTTTGTGTGTGTGTGTGTGTGTGTGTGTGTGTGTGTGTGTGTGTGTGTGTGTGTGTGTGTGTTGCTTCCTCCATCCATGCCAGCATTCACCAGGCATTCCTGCTTTGTTAGGTAAGACACATATGCAACAGTTAGGTAATCTTTATTTCGACACGTTTCGCCCACATAGTAGGCTTCTTCAGTCGAATACAGAAAAGTTGACAGAAGAGACGTGAAGACGATGTAATTAGTCCATCACCCTTGAAGTTTTGAGGTGGTCAGTCCCTCAGTCTGGAGAAGAGTTGTTCCATATTGTTTCAGACTATGGAACAACTCTTCTCCAGACTGAGGGACTGACCACCTCAAAACTTCAAGGGTGATGGACTGATTACATCATCTTCACGTCTCTTCTATCAAATTTTGTGTACTCGACTGAAGAAGCCTACTGTGTAGGCGAAACGTGTCGAAATACAGATTACCTAACTGTTGCATATGTGTCTTACCTAACAACCTGTCGGTATGTTATACCATTTTAATATTCATTCCTGCTTTGTTTCGAAAGGTAGATAAAGATTGTCTTTGACCTCAGTAGGTCAAGACATTGGCTTAAGCCGGTGGGAGAATTGGACGTGCCTCGCATAGGCCAGTAGGCTTGTTGCTGTGTTTCTTCTTTCTTATGTTCTTGACCCTGGGTGGACGCGCTGATGTCGGTGCCATCGTCTCCAGCTGTTTCTTCTTGTTTCTTCACTTCGGAGCTTTTTCTTGGTGCTTATCCTTATACGTCTTTGGTGTTCTTGTAGGTTTTAGTTCACATGCAGGGTGTATTTAGCAGTCCTGTGAATTGTTGAGGGGAACTGCTATAATGGCATCTTACTACCCAGACCTTGGTTTTATAAATTCTGCGTTGCTGGATATCTGTGCGCTGTCACATTTGGGGTACGTGGTAATTATAGTCCCTAGCATTGTAAATTGTTCTGTGCTGTGGTGCTGGGAGTCATATGTCCACTTGTGGGTGTTTCATGATCGCTGTTTCTGTTCCATGTTTACTCTGGGTGGTGCTGTTTCATAACATTACACCTACGTTGGGTAATTTATTTAGAATTTTGTGGGTATTTGGATATACATATATAATATGTCTCATGTATGGTCCCACACAGTGTACCAAGTTAAAACAGTCTCTCACAAGTGATTTTTGATAGGTGTCTCTCGGAAAATAATGCACCACAATTCTCACAGTTCTTCACATAAAATTTGTTTAATACTACCTTGTAAATAATACCTTGCTTTATGTAAGTTACACTAGTGTTGAAAGAGACTAAGTTATTGCATATAAAATCACTGAGTAATTTGCATTAAATAACTGGGAAAATAACACCAACGCATCTCACTAGGAATCAAAGCTATATCCTAAATAATAAGATACAGGAATGGTGGAAGCCTTAAGCAGATCAGAGCAGATGCACTCATAGGGGCTCTGGTGGCCTGTTGGCTAAAGCTCTCGCTTCACACGGCGGGGTCTGGGTTCGATTCCCAGCCAAGGTAGACACTAGGCGTGTTTCTTTACACCTGTTATCTATGTTCACTCATCAGTGAAATGGGTACCTGGGTCGCATCCTGGGACAATGACCTAATTTGCCCGAAATGCTCAGCATAACAAGGGGTTTTCTATATAGTAGTATGTCACTGATGTCAGCTAGGACTGTATACCTTGTACATGTACTTGTAGTAAATAAAGATATATTATTATTTTATTATTATAAGATATCAAACAGAAACCTTGGAGAATCTTGGAGGAAGGAGAAAAAATCCTATAAGAAATATAGGTTCACTATCTTAGGGACACGTTCAACCAAGAGCCGATACTATTAAACAAGTTACTTATCTTGAAGGAACTAGAAGGAAGAAGAAAAAAATCTTACTTACCTAATGAATTAAGAAAATATAAATCTTCTCTCAGCTTCAAAATTAGTTAAACTTTTAAGAAATGTAACAAAATCTTGTAACACTCTAGTACGTTTTTTTTTAATATACAAGTTATCTACAAAGTTCTTTTACTATTGAAACTTTTACGGAAAAAACTTGATCAAATATGAAACCATCTACATGCAAAATTCATATGTTTATGATAACTGTGGTAATACAAATTTTAAATAGTTTCTTGGGTGTCTAGTGAATAAAACTTCAATTTATGCATCTCCTCTGGTCCATAATACATTCAGTCGATGCTGGAGCTCATTCCACATCTTCGCCAACATATCTAATCCTACTTTTCAATCATCATTTTTTCTAACACGAAGTATTTTAGTATCAGGTACTAGCATGCAATGCATGATCTTTCACAAACCCCAACAAAAAGTCTATATGCGTGATATCAGAGGAGTGTATTACCTAGTTTGTGGAGCCAGCATGGCAAATCTATCAGCCAGGGAACTTCATGTTACGATGATTATGCTATCGTATGCAGAGAACTCCATTACAACAGTTTAAATTTTCCCTGACATGCATCGCAACCCCATCCCCTGTCCTGTTGACTCGATCACTGTGGAATAATTTATACTTCTATATGTAGCATTCCCGAAATCGGAAAATGACTTTGTGGACACTTTATATTATTATTATTATTATTATTATTATTATTATTATTATTATTATTAGTAGTAGTAGTAGTAGTAGTAGTACTAATGGCAGTAGTAGCAGTAACAGTAGTAGTAACAGCAGTAGTAGTAAAAGTAATAGTAAGTAGTAAGTACTAAGAGTAATATAATAGCAATAGTAACAGTAGTAGTATAATCATCTTTGCTTCGGTCATTTGGCCTCTTGTTGGTGGTTAACTTATAGTTAGTAAGTAGTAAGTACTAAGTACTAAGAGTAAGTAGTAAGTACTAAGAGTAATATAATAGCAATAGTAACAGTAGTAGTATAATCATCTTTGCTTCGGTCATTTGGCCTCTTGTTGGTGGTTAACTTATAGTGTCAACCACAGCTTCGCTTTGTCTTTGTTTTCCTGTTGTGAGACCTTTACCCACTCTGCCTGAGGTATCCCAGCAACTGAGCACGTCTCCTGTGTTATCCCGGTGCTAAACAGAATAGGGAATAGCATAGGAAGGTACAAATAAAAATGGGAACTATGGCTATAGTTTACTTAATAACATAATAGAGCTAGAATATGTTATATCCTGATGGAGATTTACATACAATAACAATTGACCTATGAGACTTATTACCAGAGGAAACAGTAGATGTTATCAGTAACACGGACTAGTACTCACTCTTAATTCACCGACCAGGTGACCCGAGATTCCCAATGCGCGGTCAGTGCACTACACACGCGGCTGTCCAGAGCTCTCTCTCACCGGACCTGTCTCCAACAACCTCCTTGCTCAGCTGTTCCCTGGCTTATATGGTCCTCTAAGCACCCCATTCCCCATAAGGCATAGACCACGTGATACAACCTGACGCCGAGGTCTGACGCCGTCAAGAACAAAAGACCTCAGACTTAAGCCGAAAAGGAGTGTCTGACATCCGTTTGCTAAGTCAAGGTGTGACCATATAATTGGTTAAATTAGGTCTCCCTTAGCGACCTACCAAGCATAGTTGAACTACATCACACTGTCCTGGTCTCTTACTTTCGGTGATGAATTATTATATCGCTGCTGCCATTATCTTTATTCCCTCAGTCTCGATTGTGCTATGTATTCATTAGACTAGCCTCCCATTACAACTCACATTTTTGCAAAGCTCCACTATTTTCAGACTAGAAGGGCCCCTTCCAAATCTTTATTTACACTTCTTTCTGCATGATTTCATAACCTGTGGAGATCATTACATCTGTTATATTTACAATTATTTTCACCTACACGTGAGTTATGTCTAGGGTTGAGTCTGCTATTCATTCATTTGGTTCGTCACTACTGTTTGATATTTCGTATCTGTGTAATATTGAGTTTTTTTCACTTACTAATCTCTGGTTTGTAGAGTCATGAACTTATGTTACTTGCCAATGTGTCAAAAGAAAATGACATGGGGCTGGGGTTGGTTTGTGTGAATAGTTAAATTGAAAAGTCAGATTATGTAGGTAGAGCAGATGTGGTTAACATCGTTCTTGTATGGATAACGGAGATGGCTCTTGAGTAGAGCCTGTGTTGAGCTGGGCAGGAGGTGAGCCAGTAAAAGAATTAGAAGGCTGAATGTTCTCTTTATCACTTCGTCCATTACTCTCCCTCTTCACTGTATTCTCCATCCGGTGTTCGTTCTTGCTGAATTTTTCTTCAGCTCTGATGTTTATCACACTTCTCATGATCCTGCTCCATGTTAGCTCTGATCAAATGGCTTGTCCGATCCGATCCGGATACTCCAAAAATTAGCCATTTGCTGTAGCTCCTCCTCGCCTTCTGTACACTCAGGGACCTGTATATTCTCTGGTTCCTCTCCTGTCGTCAGTTGACAGAACATTCATGACTTCACTTTCTTCCTTCATAATCTTTTCCTTCATTTGAATTTGGCTGTTTTAAGCAATTTCGTTACTATTTCTCACTATTTTCTACATTTCCTGATCTCTAAAAAATTTTGCAAAAACATTCTCTTACTTTTTCCTTCCTTCCTTTATATATATATATATATATATATATATATATATATATATATATATATATATATATATATATATATATATATATATATATATATATACACATACATACATAGATATATAAAATAGAAAGACAGGTTTACAAAAGTTACTCATTTATTTAAGCGTCAAACGCTGACGAATCTTAGTAAAATCATTTTGTCAATACAGTAGTGTGCCAGTCATGTCAGCTAGGTTTTTATACAATGTACATGCACTTGTAGAAATGTATAATTATTTTTATTTTTTACTTTTATTAACACATCTGCCGTTTCCCACCAAGGCAGTTTGACCCATAAAAAGACTATTCATCATCATTCACTCCATCACTGTCTTGCCAGTGGTGCGCCTAGACAACAGTTAAACTGGGAGGTCAACACCCGTCCTTCAGAGTGCAGGCACTGTACTTCCCACCTCCAGGACGCAAAACTGGCTAACCGGTTTTCCTGAATCCCTTCATGTTACCTTGCTCACACTCCAACAGCACAAGTCATAAAAATTTGCCTTCACTCCTATCTAACACGCTCAAGAAGCCTGCTGGAAGTCCAAGTTCCTTGCACACAAAATCTTCCAACCTATCCAAGGCCGACCCCTACCCCAACCTTCTTTCCACCACAGATATACATGCTCTCAAAGTCATTTTATTTTGTTCCATCCTCTCTAAATTTCCGAATCACTGCAACAACTCCTCCTCAACCCTCTGGATAATATTTTGAGTAACTCCACACCTTAGACACGACATCTCCACTGCCTCCAGCCTTCTCCCTGTTGCAACATTTACTACCCATGCTTCACACCCACATAAGAGCGTTGGTATAACTATACTCTCATACATTCCCCTCTTTGCCTCCATGGATAACATTCTCGCCTCCACAGACTCTTCAGTGCAACACACACCTTGTTCTCATCAATTCTATGATCTGGTTCGTCCATCTGCTAGCAAGTCTGCTCCCAAATACCTGAATACATTCACTTCTTTCATACTTCCTCCCTCCAATCTGATATCCAATCTTTCCTATGATCACTTTTAATTTGTTTCTTTTTCATACCCTTATAATTATTAAAATATAATAGCAATACATGATTAATATTAAATCAGAGGGCATTATGATAGGAGAGTAAATTGATAATGATAGTCACAATTTGCATTTTGTTTACCATCATCATTTTCTTTATTTACAATATTTTATAAAGAAGTGCCTCGGGACGAATTCTGGGTAGAGACTAAGAATGAATATCTTCAAATTGCGGAAAAAGTTCTGGTAATTCTCATGCTGGAAAAGCCCAAACTCCCTGCAAAGGATTCTGGTGATACCAGAATGCCATCACACATGCCAATTGTGGAGGAGCTAGCCATCCCTGCTAGTACACCTGGAACTACTGATGTGCCGCTACTCACACCGGTGCTTACTCCTGAATATGTGGATGAGCATGTCACTCTTCTCAATACGCACATCTACAACAGCCAGACAGACACCTCACATGTGACCCCATTGGAAACTGGAGATGAGTTAGTTGCACATGCCAAAGGCACCATCAGAGAACACTAATGTAACCTCGGTACCTTTTAATGTGACAGGTGTTAGAGAAAGAACTAACTCAGAAGTACCTTTCTCTTGAGAGGCACTGGATTCGCCTGACCTTTTTCAAGTTATAGCAAACTTGCAGAAGGAAACTGAGCATTTTCAACAGATGCTGATAAATTTTATAAATACAGGTAGTCTGGATGGTGCTCTTGAGTACAAAGCTGATCTCAAAAGTGCAGCAATTTCTATTCAGTTTCAAGCAATTTGTGAGGAAGAAGCCAATGACTCTTGGCTGCAAACATTGCCTGGGAACTGGCTGGGAAAATGCCGGTAAATGTTTACAGAAAAAGGTTGTGAAAATAAAAATGAACAAACTATGCTATTTTCTCTTAAGTGTTTGCACACTGTAACCAATGCATAATAATCTTACCATCTTATGAGCAAGAAACTGTAATAACTCACTACAATGGATAGATTACAAATTTGTTCATGGAACATTGCTTCCATCAGGAAGCTGCTGCCTGACTTACGTTAATGCAACCAAGAATACTGATGTCGTCTGTTTGAAGGAATGTAGATTGCAAGATGGAGCACCTCCACCAAAGTTGCCTGGATATACAGCTTATAACTTAAGGTCAACCAACTGTTGTGTGATGTATTTAGAAAGAACTTGCCAAGTTCACTCCTTGCCCTGCAGAAGCGAGTATACATGCAGTATCATGGTGTCAAAGTATACGCAGGCAATTTTTCCATAAACATTTTCAATCTTTATGCTCCAGCGAACCAGCTTCGACCTGATGCTTTACAAGATCACAACAACAGTGACCCTACCCTCATTCTTGGAAACTTTAATGGTAGCCATAAGAATATTGGTGAGAGGCCTGAGCTTGCTACCATCTGCAGCTCATAAGACTGCCATCCCCACGAGCCCCTTTGAGGCGGGGTAGATGGCAGACCAGAGGCCTAGCTTCTCCCTACGAGCCCCATGAGGGCGGGGAATGTGGCTAGGCCTGGGGACACTTGGTCCCAAAGATGAGGAGGTACTTGTACCTCCTCCCATGGGAGACTTAAGTCTCGAGACACTCCCCAGATAGGGAGCCAAGGCCGGGTCACCACTACTTGGAAAAGACCCGGGCCGGGAGAATACCGGCGGAAAAAAAAAAAAAAAGAATATTGGTGGGTCTATATCAAATACCAATGGAACTAGTGAAATTTCGTAATGAGCATGATAATGTTCGAATTATGGACACTACTGAGCCTACTCACATTTATGGTGTCATACTAGATCTGTGCCTTGGATTTAATATATCATATACGATGCATGACTCTGTTATAGTTGATGATCTTTTATCTGATCACTTCCCAAGACTCCATCAATCAAGGAGCTAAATACAGAAGGAGAAAACTTATTCTCAACCCAGAACACAGAGATATTAACCACTTGGAACAATGGTTGAAGAATTACAAGCCCATTGGCACACAAAAATTCACTGATGATCTAGGTGCCACTATTGAGACTGTACTTATAGATCAGGTGGGCAGGAAAATAAAACATAAATCTTCCACTTTAAATGGGAACAAAAACCAATATAAATACTATAATGATCCACAGCTACACAATTTAACACATGCAGCTATGAGGATTGGTAAAGCATACCGTGAATGTAGAACCCCAGACCTCCTCAGAACGTTCCAAGCTGCACTAACAAATGCAAGGAATAGAAAGCAAGAACTTAGGCAACAGGAATGGGAACAATTTGTTAGTGGATTAAATAGGTCTACCCCTTTAAGTTTGGCTTGGAAAGGTATAAATAAAATATCAAGAAAAAAGACTGGTAATGTTACTCATCCCTTTCCTATTGAAAAAGTAAATGACCTCATAAATGACTGGTCCAAAACATCCAGACATGAAAACCTTCCATCTCGTATTAGAAAAAAAAACTTAGAGAGTGATTCTGAAGGTTGAAACTGATTAATTTTATGAGCCAAAATATTGATGAGTGATTACCTCTTCACCGAGTATGAATTAGATAATGCATTAACTAAAGATCGATCAACTGCTCCTGGAGAGGATGGTATAACCTATGATATTCTCAGAACTCTAAGGCACGTGCCTGATAACCCTTTGTTGGCACTGTATAATCTCAGTTACATTGAGGGAGTTCTTCCTACTTCCTGGACCAATAGTCTCATTGTGCCTATCCCTAAGCCCCAACAACCTGATACATTTAGACCGATCTCCTTAACTAGTTGTCTTTGTAGAACCTTTGAAAGAATGATTCTTAACAGACTGTACTACAGAATCAGACAATAACTTTTTCCCTACCTCTATGGGTTCATGAAAGGTAAAACTGTGCAGAACTGTATTTCCACCTTCCTCACCGCACACACCTCTGCTAATTTTACCACATTTCTTGATCTACAATCTGCATTTGATATCGCCAACAGAACCGTTATACTACATGAACTAGCCAAAATGAATATTGGTGGTAACTTACTTTGCTGGATAATAGGATATCCTCTGTCCTTTAGCAAAGCTTTAGAAGCGAGTCTAAAGAAATGTCCCTTAATGCTTTCCTAAATGCTCTATCTGCCTCACCTAAGCATGTAGCTATAAGCTATGCTGATGACATCTTGAAGATGAGTTCCATTCTTAATGAAGTTCCAGCAATTTGTAATCGATTTGGCCTCATAATATCTTCCTCTAAAACAAAGATATTAACAAGCAAACTACACCCCCTCCCCGCCACGCATCTATTTGCAGGGTGAAAACATTAGTTACGTTAAAACTTACAGATACCTTTGTGTAGATGTACACTTTAATAAATCCACCATACTACAACTAAATAAGAAATGAAAAGATAGGCTAAATGCTCTCAAAGCTGTTGCTGGCTACAACCCCAACTATCCTGCTAATGTCAGAATCGTGAGAATGTACATAGCCTATGTTAAGCCATTAATTAATTATGCTGTTCCCATGTTAATATTAACTAAATAAAGTTTTCTCCGACCCTTGGAGTTAATGCAAAATGAAGCTCTTATAATTATTCTTGACTGTCCAAATCTACAAAGGTTCTGAATATGAAGAAGGAGGTTGATATTTCCCGTATCAGTGATAGGATTTTTGAGATAAACACTGAACTCGGTACGAGTTCAGTGTTAATCTCAAAACGTATTAGAATGTTCAGAAATGAACCAGACACTGTCTAGAAGTAAATACACACAGATCTAAACAGATTGTGAAAACATGGAATTATATTAAGTTTTATAACCGCATGAACTGTATCACTGTAGACAAGAGCATTTCACCCCTCCATGGAGGATTATTAGTAATCCCTTCCTTAAATCACTTGTTAAAGCAACTGCTCAAGAAGAAATTTCTCGCCTAGCTGGTAGTAATAAGTTATCACAAGTTATATACTATGATGGATCTAAACAAGAGTCTTCTGGCAGGTCTGCTCTTGTTGCCACCTCCCTAGTTAAGAACGATAATAAATTTGTTGAGTTAGGCATAAGAATTAACAACTGGGCGCCTACACTGCAAACCAAATTGTTTGCAATCCTAATGGTGCTAAAGCTAATTTATGACACTAAGCTTGAAACTATCATCATTACTGATTCTGTGTCATCACTGAAGGCTCTTGACTCATATAATAACTCCAACAACATGCTCATTGGACAAACCAGGTATAGATACTCAAAAGTCCAGGAAAAAGGAATTAATGTACAATTATTATGGATCACATTGGATTACTCCCTCATGATAAAGTTGATATGTTAGCCAAGAAAAGTACCCTGAAGGAGAAAGTAGAATATAAGGTTGGTATATCTGTGTCTAGCATTAGAAATAATAATAGAAGAAAAGTAAGTAATAAAAATGAATGTTATAGGAATGCAGTTAGAATTATTATTATTATAATCATGGGGGAAGCGATAAACCCGGAGGATTATACAGCACCTGGGGGGGGGGATGTGGAAGGCATTCAGGGTAAATTCGGGGAACTGGAGCACAGATCCAATTCCCTAAATCAAGAGCCCCTCACCAACATCAAGGAACCTTCCTTGAGGGGAATGCAATTAGAAGCCTTGGTAGATCTGTAACCCACTATGATAACATGAACGTAGATAAGTATTTTTATGGAGCAACTTGCAATGTGAACAGACTGATTGGTGTTATAGTGGCTTATGTGGTATATCAAGGTATTTTATTAATGAAAGTAAATGTACTCCTGTTAACCTTTTTGGGGCCTAGTTTCTAGGTCTTTTGTGCATCCATATGCTCTTGCACTACCGTTCACAGGATGGATGTGAGGTGCACAGTAAACTACCAGTTCGGTGGCAAAATCTAATCTGGAATTTTCCACATCTTGAGTTAGTACTTTCTGTGCTCATCAACATAAAAACTATAAAGAGAGAAAAGGCTACACACAGTCGAAAAAGAAATGAGGGCATATCTGTCCATTATTCCACCTACTATCGAAAAGATCTGTCAGTCACACCAAGCACAAATATCTGACTAAAAAAGTTACAGAAGACAAATTAGCTTGTGTTTCTTTATTTCTTTATATTGCTTGTGTATTACTTACATTAATAGGCTTGTACATTCTATATTTCATGTGTATTTTAAGCGCATGTTTCTATTATTGTTATTATCATTAAGACCAAGTAATCTTGGGAAGCGGTTCTAATACAAAACTGACTAGAGGTGCCACAGAATAAGATATGTGACTTACGAGTACGATCACTGAAAAAAGGTTGTTAACCTCTGGTCTATAGGCTTTAAAGCTAAAACTCAGACAAAAAAAAAAAATCGGAACGATCAACCACAATATATTATGTAAGAAACTACAAGATATCGGAATGAATGGTTTAAGTCCTACCTGAGCAACAGGAACTAAACTGTTTAGATCAACAACACAGAATCAGAACCCATGCCGATAACATGTGGGGTTCCTCAAGGTAGTATCCTGGGTCCTTTGCTATTCCTGTGCTATATGGTCCTTTGCTATTCCTGTGCTATGTGAATGACATGTCCATTAGTGTCAAATGCAGCTTCTACTGTACGCAGATGATAGTAGTCTGTTAGTATCAGGTAAAGACTTAAAAGACATTGCTAATTTACTATCACTAGAACTAGAATCCTGTAGTAAAATGTTGTTAGACAACGAACATATATCACTACACCTCGGGAAAACGAAAGCCATACTCTTCGGCACGAAACATAAATTGAAAAGGGTAAATAATTTTAATGTCCAGTGTAGTGGGAAACCTATTATTACAGAAAATTCAGTGAGATATCTGGGAATCCCCTTTGACCCAAGCATGTCAGGAGAACTAATAGGGAACAATGTTGTAAACAAAGCGAATACCAGACTAAACTTTCTCTACTGGGAGACGCAGCGTCTATCAACTGAGGCCCAAAGGACCTGGACCGGATTTAGACCTTGCAACGCCCTGGACACTTTAGGTTTGGGGGGTCTCAACATGGTAATTAAATTGAATTACAAATAAGAAATGAATTAAAATGAATGATAAACAGCAGTTTTTAAAAAAAATGTATTAGGTTTTGAAGACGTCTGAGTTTATTTTTCTCAATTTTATTTACTTTAAGAATACCTCTGACTATAATTTTCAATTTGTAATACATTTGTAATATATAATAATTTCTGATGTGTATTTATTTATATCTTTGGTGTCATGCTTTTGGTATCTAAATATATTTTTTTATGTAATAATTTGCTAATGGACCGGCCGACCCCCAGGACACTTATGTAAAAATCATGCAGCCCCATCATAATTATAATATCTAGCCTATGTTTATTCGTATCTCTGACCTCATGGTCTGGTCATTTACTTCTAAACTGACGATAACCAGAAAAAGTTAAGTCAAGTTAATCAAAGGAAGAGGGTGTAGGGGGCACCTTTTCTTTCTATTTTCTGATGCCCCCCACACACTTTATTTATTAATTTTATTAATTAATCTAATTTTTTATTATAACATTTTGTTATAAAGGAAGTTCTTCGTCTGGGGGCCCTTTTGACAGGGGGGCCGGGGGCAGATGTCCCCTTATAAATCCGGCCCTGCACAAGACCCTATGTCTACCTGTCATGCAATATAATATAGATTACTCTTTCTCTTCATGGTACTCTGTCTTAACTAACAAAAAAAACTGAGAGATGATCTACAAATCACCCAGAACAAAATGGTGAGATTTATTCTGGACCTGAGTCCAAGACAGCATGTAGGCCAGAATGAATTACAGCAACTGGACATGCTGAATGTTGAAGACAGAGTATATCAATTAATTACGTTTATAAAATTGCTCACAACCAGTGTCCCCAATATCTTAGCTGCCAATTTTGTTAAGGCAATTACAGAACAAGTGGAAGGGAGAACAACTTTGAAATACTTAGAATCAGTGGTCATGCTTCAAAGACATTTTTCTATTCAGCAATAAAAGGGTGGAATAGACTGTCATAGAATGAGCCAATTCAAGAAAAAGAGCCAAAATATACCTCATGAATAAGGCTACAGAAAGGGAGGAGAGTGATTTCTTATATGAAAATAACTAATTTTACCTCTCTCCTGCTATATCTTCTTTTATTGTAACTGCTTCTACATAGTTAAAATACTTAACTGTCTTTAAATTTTAAATATAAATATTCACAAGGACTGCAAAGGAAATAACTCACAAAGTGACTTATTTCCATTGCATATTTCCATTCCATATGTGTTCTCTACACATATGATTATATACACCTGGAAAATCCTAGAGGGACTAGTACCGAACTTGCACACGAAAATCACCCACTACGAAAGCAAAAGACTTGGCAGACGATGCACCATCCCCCCAATGAAAAGCAGGGGTGTCACTAGCACGTTAAGAGACCATACAATAAGTGTCAGGGGCCCGAGACTGTTCAACTGCCTCCCAGCACACATAAGGGGGATTACCAACAGACCCCTGGCAGTCTTCAAGCTGGCACTGGACAAGCACCTAAAGTCAGTTCCGGATCAGCCGGGCTGTGGCTCGTATGTTGGTTTGCGTGCAGCCAGCAGCAACAGCCTGGTTGATCAGGCTCTGATCCACCAGGAGGCCTGGTCTCAGACCGGGCCGCGGGGGCGTTGACCCCCGGAACTCTCTCCAGGTAAACTCCAGGTAATATGTTGTTATGCATGATAATCAATGTAACTGTGTATTCCTGAATAAACTTATAAATATACACAAATAACCCGCACATAAAAGAGAGAAGCTTACGACGACGTTTCGGTCCGACTTGGACCATTGACAAAGTCACACTAACCAGAGGTGGAGCAGGACGGCTATATATAGGCAGGAAGAGGTGGTGGTAGTAGTAGTAGTAGTAGTACAAGAATTGTATATAATACCGACAAGATGAAATTAAGACACATGCACAACACCCGGGCATCCCCATCGTAGACGTTTCGCCATCCAGCCAGCCACAGTGGCATGTACATTCACTACTTTTCCTATCATGCTTTCCCCTGTCAAGAAAAGTGTTCTTATCTCCCTCTTTCTCCGTGCCCTCCGCATCTGTGATCCTCAGTTCCTTCCAGCAGAAATTTCCACTCTTCATAATTCGTTCTCCCGTCTTGGCTACCCTTCCCATTTCATAGACTCTGCCCTCTCACGTGCTAAACGCAATTTCTTCTCTCCCAAACTCTCTACTCATGGGAACTCTTCTATCCTCTGCCTTCCCTACATTTCCGGTCTTTCTAATCTCAACAATTCTCTCCGTCCCTTAGACATCAAGCTTACCTTCCGCCAGACTAACACTTTTCGCACTAATCTCGTTCATACCTCTCCTCCCTCTACAGATGTTCCTGGTGTCTACTCTATTTCTTGCTCCTCCTGTCCTCTTCAATACTTCGGAGAAACTGGTCGATCTCTCTCTGACAGACTTATGGAGCACAAAAATAGTGTTAGGCTTGCCGACACTAACAATGCTCTTTTCTGTCACGTCAGAGATCATAGCCATCCTATTGACTGGTCTTCTGCTAAAACTGTCTTCCCTACTTCCAACTCGAACAGTCGCCGTCTAGTTGAATCCTCTCTAATACACAACTTTCCTTGTATGAACCTTAGCCCTGGCTTCGTCTCTGTAGATGCCTTCCTCTCCCACTACATTGTAAAATGCTCCAAACTTCAGAACACCCGTGACTTAACCTGAATCCTCATTTTTTCTTTTTCTTCTTCTTCCTCTTCCCCTTTCCTCTTTCCTTTTCTCCTCTGGGTTGTCTTTTTCTCTCTCCTGTCTCGTGTTTCTGTTCCCTCTTCATTTATTTCACCACTTCCCCTTTCACGCACCTCTGTGCGCTTGCTCTCCCTCTGTGGGCATCTAGCTCTCTTCCAGTGCTCCCCTTCCTTTGTATATGACTGGCTCGTCCTCCTTATTTCCCACTTCTACCACTACCACTACTACTACCTCTTCTTCTTCTACTACTACTACAACTACTGATGAAATTAAGACACGTGCGGCGTCTGGTTGTCTTTGTTGTGGACGTTTCGCCATCCAGTGGCTGGCTGGATGGCGAAACGTCTACGATGGGGATGCCCGGGTGTTGTGCATGTGTCTTAATTTCATCTTGTCGGTATTATATACAATTCTTGTACTACTACTACTACTACCACCACCTCTTCCTGCCTATATATAGCCGTCCTGCTCCACCTCTGGTTAGTGTGACTTTGTCAATGGTCCAAGTCGGACCGAAACGTCGTCGTAAGCTTCTCTCTTTAATGTGCGGGTTATTTGTGTATCGTTCCAGTCACGGTATTGTCCCTTTTTTGTTATTTATGAACTTATAAAGGGAGAAATTATTTTTTTTTTAGATTTATTAAAGTTTGTCTTTAAACGTTGAATTTTCTCTAAATAGGACAGCAATCGCTTTCTTTATCTCTGTGAAGGATAAACTAAAATATACTTTAAAAAAAATTCTGATAAAACATTATGAAAATATTTAATCAGATTTTAACAAATTTTATGGATTTTTTTGTATTAGATGTTTAAAGATTATATGCATTGAGTGCCGTATTGAATTCTCTTCTTATTTACGGAAGGGTTTTTAACAGTGTTAAGAGTACCTACCGTCATTTATAAGCTAAGAGCTGTTAACTACCTCCTAACCTTAATTTTTGAAGGGATAGACCGGTAAGCCAGCAGAAGGCATCGGAGAGATGACCAAAAGCTCCAGCGGCGGATTATCATATGACTAGGACCCACCCTGGGGACCACATTGCTCTGTTCCTAACCCGCCTCAGCTTATTTGAGAGTCTTTTAATTGTATGAAACATACAAATAGGTTGGAATATTGCTGTACACTAACGGCCCCTTTCAAGGCAGGTGAAATTGCAGACCTGGAGAATATACTGAGAACTTTCACGGCGGGTAAAAGTACGATAAAGCACCTAAATTACTGGAAACGGTTAAGTCCCTTGATTTGTATTCCCTGGAATGCAGGCCCGTGGTGGCCCGTAGCCTGGTTTACCTGGAGTTTACCTGGAGAGAGTTCCGGGGGTCAACGCCCCCGCGGCCCGGTCTGCGACCAGGCCTCCTGGTGGATCAGAGCCTGATCAACCAGGCTGTTACTGTTGGCTGCACACAAACCAACGTACGAGCCACAGCCCGGCTGGTCAGGAACCGACTTTAGGTGCTTGTCCAGTGCCAGCTTGAAGACTGCCAGGGGTCTGTTGGTAATCCCCCTTATGTATGTTGGGAGGCAGTGGAACAGTCTCGGGCCCCTGACACTTATTGTATGGTCTCTTAACGTGCTAGTGACACCCCTGCTTTTCATTGGGGGGATGGTGCATCGTCTGCAAAGTCTTTTGCTTTCGTAGTGAGTGATTTTCGTGTGCAAGTCCCTCTAGGATTTTCCAGGTGTATATAATCATGTATCTCTCCCGCCTGCGTTCCAGGGAATACAGGTTCAGGAACCTCAAGCGCTCCCAGTAATTGAGGTGTTTTATCTCCGTTATGCGCGCCATGAAGGTTCTCTGTACATTTTCTAGGTCAGCAATTTCACCTGCCTTGAAAGGTGCTGTTAGTGTGCAGCAATATTCCAGCCTAGATAGAACAAGTGACCTGAAGAGTGTCATCATGGGCTTGGCATCCCTAGTTTTGAAGGTTCTCATTATCCATCCTGTCATTTTTCTAGCAGATGCGATTGATACAATCGATCCTCCGACATGATCACTCCCAGGTCTTTGACGTTGGTGTTTCGCTCTATTTTGTGGCCAGAATTTGTTTTGTACTCTGATGAAGATTTAATTTCCTCGTGTTTGCCATATCTGAGTAATTGAAATTTCTCATCGTTAAACTTCATATTGTTTTCTGCAGCCCACTGAAAGATTTAGTTGATGTCCGCCTGGAGCCTTGCAGTGTCTGCAATGGAAGACACTGTCATGCAGATTCGGGTATCTGCCAGCAGATACCGAGTGCATAGTATGTGCACAGGCTTGGTTTCCGTTTGCCTTGGGTTTCTGTGACTGTATTCCCTGTTGGTGCATGTTTACCTGTCTTATTCCTATCCTCCCTAGCACCAACAAAGGAGCTCCCACCAGTTGTTTTTGGTAATATATCCTTACTATTGCTAGTGGAGTCCTCTTGTTTGCTATTTCCTGTGGTATTTCTAGTTTGCAATATTGGTTTTATCTTATCTTTGACTACACTTGATTCCCCACTACGGCTCCTGTCTCCCATGAGGTCATTTATATGCATTCCATCCTGCGTACAATTCCCAAAGTGAAGATCTCGCTTCACACGCTGAGGGGTACGTGGTTCGATTCCCGACAAGGGTGGAAATATTGGGTGCGTTTCCTTACACCTGTTGTCCATGTTCTCCCATCGGTAAAATAGATACCTGGGTGTTAAATGACTGGTGTGGGTCGAATCCTCGGACAAAATTTACCAAATTTGTCCGAAATGCTCTGCATAACAAGGGGCTTTCTATATAGTAATATGTTACTGATGTCAACTAGGCCTGCATACCTTGTACATGTACTTGTAGAAATAAAGATTATATATATATATATATATATATATATATATATATATATATATATATATATATATATATATATATATATATATATATATATATATATATATATATATATATATATATATATATATATATATATATAATATTATATATATATATATATATATTATACATAATATATATATATATATATATATATATATATATATATATATATATATATATATATATATATATATATATATATATATATATATATATGTATAATATATATATATATATATATATATATATATATATATATATATATATCTATTCTTTCAGAGTGTGTGTTTTTTATATATATATATATATATATATATATATATATATATATATATATATATATATATATATATATATATTCTTTCTTTCAACACACCGGCTGTATCCTACCGAGGTGGGGTGGCCCAAAAGGAAAAACTAAAGTTTCTCCTTTTACATTTAGTAATATATACAGGAGAAGAGGTTACTAGCCCCTTGCTCCCGGCATTTTAGTCGCCTCTTACAACACGCATGGCTTACAGAGGAAGAATTCTGTTCCACTTCCCCGTGGAGATAAGAGGAAATAAACAAGAACAAGAACTAGAAAGAAAATAGAAGAATACCTAGAGGGGTGTGTATATATATGCTTGTACATGTATGTGTAGTGTGACTTAAGTGCAAGTAGAAGTAGCAAGACATACCTGAAATCTTGCATGTTTATGAGACAGACAAAAGACACCAGCAATCCTACCATCATGTTGTTATGCAGGGTTCTGCATGACATCGTAATATACATATAGTGGAGAAGTGTGCCATAATAGTATGAATGTTATAATTGTAAAGAATAATTTTATAATTCATAATGTGCTTTTGGGGGTACTGTAAAGTAGGTTAAACTATAATTATAAAGAAATCCTGCTAGGGATTTATTTTCCAACTATGTTTGGGTACGCTGGGTAAGCGTGGCTTGGAGAGTCAGGTGGAGTCAGCATGGTGTGGAGGCTGGCGTCGGAGATCCTGTGTATTTAAGCTAAGTTTGTAGTCGTGTACTCCTTTTGTTTAACTAACCCAAGCCATAGGCTCTTCTATGGCTTACCTGTATGTTCACCCAGGCTCTGACATGGTCAGGATGCTGTGGGAGGAGTGAGGAAATAAGAAATGGGGTTTGTAGTGGAGTAGAGACGGCCTGCTGACTAGGCCTAGTGTTATGGTGGCTGGACCTCCAGCCAGCTGTTTCTTGTGTACCCTCATTTGGGCGTTTAGGATTAAGGTGTTTCTAGAGTGTGTATATAGTGTTATGTTGAATAAATAGATATATTTTCCTAACTGGGATTTTTGCCTAACCCTCTGTTAACCAACCCATTGAAGTAACACTTACTGGTTTAGCGCTTTCTGTTTTGACTGGGATAGCCCTGGGTGGCCTGTTTATGCTTGAGAGGTGTGTAACTTTTACCTTTGCCCTTAGACAAAGCTCAAGCCCCCAGGTATCCCACATTTCTGCGTAACATGGGGGCCTGTATATGGGAGAACTATCAAATTTTATGTGGTAATTCAAGTTTGCAACCTGGAAAATCAGTAACCATTCTTTACTGGGTTGGTCAGAGGAATCATTCACTATAACACTCACACTAAAATAATAATTTACCTTTGTTTGCAATATTGCTGATTAGGGTGTTATTTTTAACTAATACCCTGTGCATAATTTAACTTTGTGTGCAATTTTACTGTTTTTTAGGGTGTTATTAACTAATACCCTGTGAACAACTACCTTTGTGTGCAATATTGCTGTTTTTTAGGGTGTTATTATTAACTAATACTCTTTGCATAATTTACATTTGTGTGCAATTTGTAGATGAATGGTTCAGAGAACCGACATGTTGATAAATTAGACACATGTGCAACTCTTGGGTATCTTTGAGGAAACGTTTCGCCACACAGTGGCTTCATCAGTCCATACAAAGGAGAATCTTGAAGAACAGGAGTCGATGTGGTCAGTCCATCAATCTTGAATAGAATACGGCATATGAGCGGAGAAGGAGGTTATAAACCGTTGGCAGGAGAGGTGCAGCAGTCATAGGTGGTGTCACACTTGTTCAATGTGGAAGTAGGTCGTGCCCAAGAATTAGGCAAGCGAAGAATTCCCAAGTATTAAGATCCCAAGAAGTTGCAGTGTCTGACAGGTTTGTAGATGAATGGTTCAGAGAACCGATATGTTGATAAATTAGACACATGTGCAACTCTTGGGTATCTTTGAGGAAACGTTTCGCCACACAGTGGCTTCATCAGTCCATACAAAGGAGAATCTTGAAGAACAGGAGTAGAATGAGTAGAATGTTGGTTTTTAGGGTTTTATTATTAACTAATACCCTGTGAATAGTGTCACTCTTGGACTCTGTTCAATGAGTACATGTGATAGTAGAAAATCTACTTCCTCATTGAGATAAGATAAGATAAGATTTCGTTCGGATTTTTAACCCCGGAGGGTTAGCCACCCAGGATAACCCAAGAAAGTCAGTGCGTCATCGAGGACTGTCTAACTTATTTCCATTGGGGTCCTTAATCTTGTCCCCCAGGATGCGACCCACACCAGTCGACTAACACCCAGGTACCTATTTGCTGCTAGGTGAACAGGACAACAGGTGTAAGGAAACGTGTCGAAATGTTTCCACCCGCCGGGAATCGAACCCGGGCCCTCCGTGTGTGAAGCGGGAGCTTTAGCCACCAGGCCACCGGGCCACAGGACTCATTCTGTAGTGGACTTGCCTGTGGATACAAGAAATGAAAGTGAAAAAAGATTTTTCCATATATACTGTTGTATTATTTTTACTAACGCATGAGCTTAATATGTCTAGTATCTTCATTTCCATTTTCATTCAGGAGGATGATAGAGCCAAATGAAGGGGCCTGGAGGTGATCAACACTCACTTTACGGAGGCCGTTGAACAAAACAACGGACAGTATTCACTGGCTTGACTGATGTTGCTTCTTGAGCATCAACATCATGATCCTCTAAGGTGCAACAATGTTGCACATTTCAAAAGAAGTAAGTGTGTTTCAGTACCAGAGACTTTATACCAGCAGCTTTATCACCTGACTGGCATTCTAGGAACTTATCTAGAGACTGCAAAGTAAGGGAGCTCTTTAGACGTTCTTCTATACCTCTAGTAATGTCTGGTGACCCGACATGATCTTATGGCTGTGATGGAGGAGTTGAATTGATTGATGTGATAAACACGAGATCCTTTGAACCTTCTGGAATTATCTGTTTTATCATAATGCTCATTTATCTGTTGAACACTAAGTGCATTGCTGCTAGCTCACGAGCAGTCTTGAGATGCTGCTGCATCAAAGAATCAATGCTTTCAGAGAGTCCTTGCCTAACCTACCTTTTTTAAAATTAATAGAGAACTACTAACTGTATGTCCATATAAAAGTTCGAAGTGCTGTAACCAAGCCTCTCTTGTTTACTTTCCTTAATGAAAGACACAATAATAAAGGCAATCCCTTATCCATGTATTTCAAAATTTTCGTGCAGTAATCCCGCATTACAGATTTTCGAGCCAGGTGAAAAACTTCAGTGCTCCTAATGACTGTGAATGATGAATAGTAGAAAGGAAAATGATTTCCAGGTGGGATAAGGCTTTCAGAAAAACTTCAGAGGAAAGAAGAATAGTACCTGAGAACGAGCAGTAGATCCAGACTTGTTCCTCCTTATAGGCATAGCATCAGGATAATGAGTTAACTTCGTAATGAAAAATAAGTATTGGGTTCAAAACAATGGCTGTCAATAATAAATCAAAAGGAGGCTCTCAAAAGGCAGATACAGACACAATGGTTCCGTTTTTGGAAACTGATTTGGCAGTTCTTGACAAGAAAAGTGAATACAGCAATACTCAGGCAAGACATTACACTGCTTCACAATCATAGCTTTTCCTTGAAAAGTAGAACGAAGACTAATCTAACTCACCATAACGCCATTACTGTAATAGTAAAAACAATAAAAGCGTTTTGTTTGGTCCATAGTCACTGCAACATATATGATTTTCTCTGGTGATTCATAAAAAAAATTTTTCCTTGAGCAGGTCCTTGTGGGCGAGTCGAGTGAAAACATCAGCGCTCTCCTTACAAGGTGTATTGTTACCTCCCGCTCACAGAGTTATGAGGGACGAAGTGCTTCACTGAACATGCTCAAACCGAACACTCCATTATCAACAGACGAAGCAGTAGGAAAGTACCTTTAGTACTTTTGACACCACTTCAGTCACAGTGGAAATAATGCAAAGTAATTTCAGTTCTGTGAGCTTTAATAATCTAATTTTTTTCACTATCTATAACCCTTTTTTCAATAAGAAATCTAAATGTCCCTTTGCAATTATTTCCAAATGGAAGTTGTGTATCCCTCATTGGATATTCCTATGAAATTCCAGTGCTGAAACTATACCAAATAAGTGAAATAAAAACAATTTTATTTTATGTAAAGTAAAAGGACACAAGTGCAACTAATGTGACATACCAAACCATACCACGGGTGGGGATAGAACCCGCGGTCAGAGTGTCTCAAAACTCCAGACCGTCGCGTTAGCCACGGTCTGGAGTTTTGAGACTCTCTGTTCGCGGGTTCTATCCCCACCCGTGGTATGGTTTATTTACAATCGTGTCATTACGATTTCGTGAGTATTGTGACATTTTATTGTGGCAACATTTCGCTCTCCAGGAGCTTTGTCAAGCCGTTACAAACAGTACATGGACACAGAGGGTATATATAGACTCAGAGTGAGGTGCAATGCTAGTGGTAGTAGTAGTAGTGATATAAGTTGTAGTAGTAGTAGTAATACAATATGGTAGAACAATTAACTCGTACATGAGTAAAAGGATATAAAAGCTATTGCTTGGGCAACATAAGAATAGGTTAGACAAATATAGACTGGATAGAGAAGGTCTGTTTCAGTGTTCATTTTCTGTAATGTGCTTTGTGTAGTATTAACAGGAGAGACTATTGTGATGAATGGTTTGAAAAACCGACAAGTTGAAGATTGAGACACTTATGCAGCATATGGGAATCTTTATTCAGGAAACGTTTCGCCACACAGTGGCTTCATCAGTCCAATACAAAGAGGAAGGCGTAAGGAGAGGAGGAGTATGAGGTAATCAGTCCCTCAGCCTGGAGTCGATGTGTTCAGTCCATCAATCTTGTAGAATGTACAGCATAGGGCCGTAGACGTGGCTTATATACTGTAGTGAGGTGACTTGAAGCAGACGGAGGCGGGATCATAGTGGTAACATCCACTAGTCGAAGTAGGTCTTTGTCCAAAGGTTGAACAAGCGTTGAAGAATTCTTTGTAAGAAGATCCCATGATGCTGCAGTGTCTGACAGTTGTGATGAATGGTTTGAAAAACCGACAAGTTGAAGATTGAGACACTTATGCAGCATATGGGAATCTTTATTCAGGAAACGTTTCGCCACACAGTGGCTTCATCAGTCCAATACAAAGAGGAAGGCGTAAGGAGAGGAGGAGTATGAGGTAATTCATCACAACTGTCAGACACTGCAGCATCATGGGATCTTCTTACAAAGAATTCTTCAACGCTTGTTCAACCTTTGGACAAAGACCTACTTCGACTAGTGGATGTTACCACTATGATCCCGCCTCCGTCTGCTTCAAGTCACCTCACTACAGTATATAAGCCACGTCTACGGCCCTATGCTGTACATTCTACAAGATTGATGGACTGAACACATCGACTCCAGGCTGAGGGACTGATTACCTCATACTCCTCCTCTCCTTACGCCTTCCTCTTTGTATTGGACTGATGAAGCCACTGTGTGGCGAAACGTTTCCTGAATAAAGATTCCCATATGCTGCATAAGTGTCTCAATCTTCAACTTGTCGGTTTTTCAAACCATTCATCACAACTGTCAGACACTGCAGCATCATGGGATCTTCTTACAAAGAATTCTTCAACGCTTGTTCAACCTTTGGACAAAGACCTACTTCGACTAGTGGATGTTACCACTATGATCCCGCCTCCGTCTGCTTCAAGTCACCTCACTACAGTATATAAGCCACGTCTACGGCCCTATGCTGTACATTCTACAAGATTGATGGACTGAACACATCGACTCCAGGCTGAGGGACTGATTACCTCATACTCCTCCTCTCCTTACACCTTCCTCTTTGTATTGGACTGATGAAGCCACTGTGTGGCGAAACGTTTCCTGAATAAAGATTCCCATATGCTGCATAAGTGTCTCAATCTTCAGGAGAGACTATATGATGGCAGGGTTTGTTTTCAGGAGGATTCTTGCTAAGACTTCAGAGATGGTGAAGCTGCCTTTGCTTTGTTTAATTGTATTAGAAACAGCTATTAGTGATGATTCAAGGCACTTGCGTCTGCAGAAATTAGTTTCTTTGATCACTAATTGGGCGTGCCTGAATTTCATGAGATGATTGGTGGAATTTCGGTGTTGTACACAGGCGTTGTTCAAGTTATCGTTCCTACATGCGTAAATGCGTTGATTGAGGCGGGTGTCGAGGTTTCTTGCTGTTTCACCTACATAATCCTTGAGTTAAAACACTTGTGCAACATCTGGTTATCTTTATTGTAGACGTTTCGCCATCCAGTGGCTTTATCAATACAGATTCTTGGACATAATTAGAAAACAAAAGAACTATATACTAGAGATGAGGTAATCAGTCCCTCAGCCTTGGAGGTGGTGTTTGGAGCACCGAGATTGTAGAGATTCTGAAGCACAGGCAAGGAGACTGGCGCTTATATAGACGATCTCGCCTCTCTCGAATTACCCCGTGTTGGGAGAGACTTCGCTTAGAGTGGTGTTTGCTGAACCTTCGTCTTCCTCTTCACCATCAGGATTGGTGCGTCGGTGGTTGCCTACCCAAGGGCAGGAAGCCTGTTGCTGCCTGAAGTCTCTACACCTGTCGACTGCACGCCATACAGAAGCACAGGCAAGGAGACTGGCGCTTATATAAGCGTCAGTGAATAGGGACGTGTAGCAGATGAGGGCATAGTCACTGGTAGGTGGGATTCCCCAGTGGAAGTAGGTCCTACCCAAATTGATCGCTTGATGGGTTATTGTGGCTAGCTGGTCCAGTGGCTAACGCGACGGTCTGGAGTTTTGAGACTCTCTGACCGCGGGTTCAAATCCCGCCCGTGGTATGGTTTGATGGGTTAGTTGCAGTAGCCGTGAAGAAGGTCATGTACATGACCTCTGAAAATTCTTTCCAGACAGACTCTGTATGTGTTACTTCAGACTTAATACCTGTTTTTATGCAACAGTTCAAGCAATCTTGGACATACAATGCCACCCCACCCCCCTTCCCGATACTTCTGTCTACTTGGAACAATTTAAAACCCTGAATGTGACATTCTGCAGGCATGTCCCGACTTTTTGAATTAAACCACGTCTCAGTTATGGCAAATACATCAATGTTACCTTCACTAGCAACTAATCTCAACTCGTCCATCTTATTCCTAGCACTACGGCTATTAACATAATATACATTGAAAGACCCTCCTTTCTCTTTACCCTTCCTCCTCATTTCTATTTTTCTACTAAGCCTATTACTGTCCTTGTCACCTAGTGCCACTGACTTTCCAATATCCACTTCGGTCTGCTTATTACTAGTTTCCCTAGAACTCATAATATTACTACACTGGGACTTCACTGTTTTCCTGCCAAAGCCCATACCACTATCTATTCCTAGTTTAAAGTCCTAACAGCTCCCTCCACTGCAGTTGCCAGTGCCCCCACCCCAGACCTAGATAAGTGAACCCCATCCCTGGCATACATGTCATTTCTGCCACAGAAGAGGTCCCAGTTGTCAATGAATATTACTGCATTTTCCTTACAGTATTTGTCCAGCCAGCAATTGACACCAATTGCCCTGGACAACCATTCGTTACCAACTTCTCTCCTTGGCAAAAAACCACATATGACAGGGTTCCCACCCTTCCTCCTAATTATCTCTATTGCTGACCTATACCTGCTAATCAGGTCCTCACTCCTACGTCTGCCAACATCGTTGCCTCCAGCACTGAGACAGATAATAGGATTGCTCCCATTACCCCTCATTATGTCATCCAGATGGCTACCAATATCCTCCATCCCAGCCCCAGGAAAGCAAACCCTCTGTCTCGTACTCCTGTCCTTCAAGCAGAATGCCCTATCCATGTACCTAACCGGGCTATATATTTCCAACAACAATATTCTTGCCTTGGTGTCGTTTGTCGTGACGTTCCCAGTAGTCTACTCACATTCGTCGGGTAGCACGGAGAATGCATTAGATGTTTCCACAACAGTTTCCACAGTAGTCTCTTTCTTCTTCATCGTTTCTACCTTTCCATTTGTCTTCTTGATCGTCAACTTCGTTCCATGCTGTTCTGCCACTATCCAGGTTCCCTTCTTGGCCTGAGGACTCAAAACAGGAGGACTACTACGAATCCTCTTGTTTTCCTCCGTCAATCGCCGTGTCTCCATCTTTGCTACTCTCAATTCTTCCTTAAGCTGCTCGATGGAGGGCATCTTGGTTCAGTCCAAGGAGAGTACACTAACGTCCTCACTGAGCTAAGTACATGTCACCACTGAGCTGAGTACACTTCACCACTGAGCTAAGTACACGTCACCACTGACGAACCTTACCTAACCTAACCTAATATGGTGCACTTTTGTCAAGATTGATGGACTGAACACATCGACTTAAGGCTGAGGGACTGATTACCTCTAGCTCCTCTTATTCCACATTTTTCTTCAATGGACTGAAGCTGCCACTGTGTGGCGAAACTTTTCCAGAATAAAGCTACCCAAATGTTGCAAAAATGTCTCATTTATCAATCTAAATGAGGCCTAACCAACGATATATAGAGCTGATAAATAACCTCAGGACTCCTGTTATTTATGCTTCTTGATATGAAGCCAAGAATTCTATTCACTTTACTGTGAACACGTACGCACTGTTGTCTTGGTTTTAGATTACTTTTAACCAAAACTTCTAAATGTTTTTCACATTCAGAGTAAGATCTACATTATTTAGTTCATAAGCGTCATGGTTATTTTCTTTTCCGTGGCTTAAAACCTTGGATTTATGTATATTAAACTGCATCTGCCGCTTCCCCGATCATTTCAACGGTTAATTGGGACACTTCTGGATTTGTATCTACAATTCACTTACCTGTTGTAAGTATTTTAGGATATTTGCTCAATATGTCTGGTATCTCATTTTCATTAATAAGACAGCTTGACATATAAACAGGTTATTATACTGTCTCTTTATTCCACAATAAGTTGACAATTAAGCAAATAGTATTCAAGAAAATTACCTTAAGGTTGACCACATAATTTGCATTTATTTTGATCATCTGTGCATTTACCAAACTGCCAGAGGCACTTGCACTCAAGCCTAAGTCCAGCTGCAACAACATCAGCCAGACTGCTCAAATTGCAAGTCTCTTTTTAAACGATTAAGTTATCACAATGAGTGACAAATCCTCTCAGGCTTCTAGCTTCATTCCTATAACATTCAATTTCATCATTTACTTCTCTCTTAATATTATTCTTAATGCTAGACAAGGTTAAACCAAAGTTATTTTTTACATTTTTCTTGACGGCACTTTCTTTAGCTAATTTATCAACTTTATCATGAAGGAGCAATTCAGTGTGTGAAGGAATCATAAAAATTCTACAATAATTGTTTTTTCTCTGATTTTCGAGAATCTGCACCTGGCTTTTACAATGAGTAAGTTGTTAGACTCATTAAGTGAGCCAAAGTGATGACATAGAATCAGTAATAATGAATCAAAGCGTCAAGGTCAGTATCATAAGTTAACTTTAGTGCCATTAGCTTAGTAAACAATTCACTTTGTAGTGTAGACGCCCATTTGTTAGTTTTTATGTCTAACTCAACATGGTTGAGATAAATCTTATCTAGAGAGGTAGCAATAAGAGAGATGCAGTCTGCCAGCAGATTCCTGCTTAGATCATTAGCGATTAAAATTTGTGATATGCACAAATAACCCACACACAGGAGAGAGAAGACTATAAAAACGTTTCCTCTTGAGCAGTTGCCTTTGCAAGTGATTTAAGGAAATGATTGCGAGTGATGAGCTTCATGGGAAGCGCTTGCAGGCATGTAATATTATACGAGTACAGCTTACATGGAGGTTTATAATGTTCTTGTTGTCTAGTGATACAGTTCGCGCTGGTTATAAGACTGTAATTGCATGTTTTCACAACCCACTTAAATCTATGTTTATGGTTGGAGGATGTTTGGAGATGGAGGGAAAGATGCTTTAAGGTTGGTGAGAGGTTGGTGGAAATGGTAGGTAGATGGTTCAGGCTAGAGGGAGGTTGGAGAGGATGTTGGGAAGCTGGTAAACTGGTGGTGGGGAGTTTATGAATGGTTGATTGGAGGCTTGTGGGAGGCTGGCTGATTGTTGCTGAGACATTGGTGGGTAGTTGATGAGGGGCTGGTGAGTGGTTGGTGGGAGGCATGTGTGAGGTTGATGGGTGGGTGGTGGTTTACTGGTGGAAGTTTTGTGGTTGGTTGGATGTAGATGGGTGGTAGGTTGGTGAGAAGATGGTAGATTATTATAATAAAAAAGGAAGTGGTAGACCTATAATGGTCATACAACACAGCGGGGCAGGGAAGAATATAGGGGTATTAGGTAGCAAGAGGGAGAGGTAATATTAGTAAGGTCATACAGTACAACGGGGCAGGGGAAGTGCAGGGGTATAGAGTAGCAAGAGGGAGAGGTAGAAAGGGGTGCGAGGATAAGATAAGATAAGATTTCGTTCGGATTTTTAACCCCGGAGGGTTAGCCACCCAGGATAACCCAAGAAAGTCAGTGCGTCATCGAGGACTGTCTAACTTATTTCCATTGGGGTCCTTAATCTTGTCCCCCAGGATGCGACCCACACCAGTCGACTAACACCCAGGTACCTATTTGCTGCTAGGTGAACAGGACAACAGGTGTAAGGAAACGTGTCGAAATGTTTCCACCCGCCGGGAATCGAACCCGGGCCCTCCGTGTGTGAAGCGGGAGCTTTAGCCACCAGGCCACCGGGCCACCGAGGAGTGCTAGAGGCAGCATCGTCGAAGTTTGTGAAGTAAATCAGTTGCTGTCAAAACGTCAATGAGAGATCCCGAGTCAAAGGTGGGTCCTTCAGCAAGGAGGGAAGATAACATAAGGGCATTAGAGAGGTGACGACGTCGGAGATAAATTCTACGTGCTCGTTGATAGACTGGACAGTCCAATAGAACATTTATGTTTTATTAACACATCGGCAGATTCCCACCAAGGCAGGGTGGCCCAGAAAAGAAAAACTTTCATCATTCACTCCATCACTGTCTTGCCAGAGGCGTGCTTTACACTAAAGCTTAAAAAACTGTACTTTCCATCTCCAGGACTCAAGTCCGACCTGCAGATTTCCGTGAGTCCCTTCATAAATGTTACTTTGCTCACACTCCAACAGTATGTCAAGTATTATAAACCATTTGTCTCCATTTACTCCTGTTAAATACACTCACGCATGCTTGCTGGAAGTCCAAGCCCCGCACACACGAAACCTCCTTTACCCCCTCCCTCCAACCTTTCCTAGGCCGACCCCTACACCGCCTTCCCTCCACTACAGATTTATACACTCTTGAAGTCATTCTGTTTTGTTCCATTCACTCTACATGTCCAAACCACCTCAACAACCCTTCCTCAGCCCTCTGGATAATAGTTTTGGCAATCCCGCACCCCCTCCTAACTTCCAAACTACGAATTCTCTGCATTATGTTCACATCACAAATTGCTCTCAGTCATGACATCTCCACTGCCTCCAGCCTTCTCCTCACTGCAACATTCATCACCCATGCTTCACACCCATATAAGAGTGTTGGTAAAACTATACTCTCATACATTCCCCTCTTTACTTCCATGGACAAAGTTCTTTGTCTCCACAGACTCCTAAGTGCACCGCTCACCCTTTTCCCCTCATCAATTCTATGATTCGCCTCATCTTTCATAGACCCATCTGATGACACGTCCACTCCAAATTATCTGAATACATTCACCTCCTCCATACTCTCTCCCTCCAATCTGACAAACTGCAACCTGACAATTCTCAGAGTAGAACAGGGCACCTCTCCATGAGATATCCGTAAGACGAGTGTGTCTGATGCTAAGATGGGAGAGAG
Organism: Cherax quadricarinatus; assembly: GCF_038502225.1. Lineage (NCBI taxonomy): Eukaryota > Metazoa > Arthropoda > Malacostraca > Decapoda > Parastacidae > Cherax > Cherax quadricarinatus. The sequence continues at coordinate 32,811,748 of NC_091321.1, read as the reverse complement.
TAGTCTCCCAACCTCGGCATCGATGACAAGATGGCTAGAAATCTATACTTATAATCTGTTATGTATCAGATCAGACCAACGTTGCTACCAACGGTTGCAAAGGTGGGTAGAAATTACAGCAAAATAGTCTGTGAATGGAACACCTCTATATGAAACTGGGAGGTCATGTACTGCTGATTGTGCAGCAGTGTCTGCCTGTTCATTGCCCTCCCCTCAAGGGAGGTTCCTTGACGCTGGTGAGGGGCTCTTGATCTAGGGAACTGGATTTGTGCTCCGGTTCCCTGAATTGAGCCTGAATACCTTCAATCTCCCTCCTCCCACAGGCGCTGCCTAATCCTACGGGTTTAGCGCTCCCCCATGATTATAATAATGTTCATTGCCCTGTACGTCAACATGACCGGGACCCAACAAAAAACAACATATGTACTACTAATAATAATATATCTTTCTTTCTACAAGTACATGTACAAAGTATACAGGCCTAGCTGGCATCAATGACATATTACTATATAGAAACTGCTTATTTTGCGGAGCATTTCAGGCAAATTAGGTCAGTTTTGTCCCAGGCTGCGACCCACACCAGTTGACTAACACCCAGGTACCCATTTTACTCATGGGAAAAAATAGACAACCGGTGTAAGGAAACATGTCCAATGTTTCTACCCTCGCCGGGAATCGAGCCCGGACAATTACCGTGTAAAGCGAGAGCTTTAACCATCAGACCATGGTGCTTGCTAGAGATACAGCATAACCAAAGTTGGATACAAGGAACCAGGGAAGAGGTGAAGCAATTTTTCTTATAGCCTGCAAAGCACTAAGGGAGTCTGAAACTACCACTAATGGCGACACAGGCATATATGCCTTTGAACATGGCAATGGGAAAGAACCGATACGAACCGTTGGAACTTCCCAAGGATAAAGGGAAGAGTTAGATGCTACTTGAACATAGAAAGGCAACAGCTGAAGAGAAGACAAGAGCAAATATAGACAAAGAGAAAGGGGATGAAATAAACAGGGGTGACGAACAAATAAGGAACTTCTCCTAATATCCATTACTACCCCATATATGGAAGGATTGTGGAAGTCATGAGAGCGAACAAAATAGCAGAGGCAATGAGCATCATGGTGATCGGTCAAGGATAGAATATTCGCCTCTGCATAAAAGGTCTCAACAGGTGATGAAGGCTAGAAAGAGTTGCAGGAGACGCCGCTGAAAATATATGGTCGCCATAATCTAGTTTTGATAAAATTAGGGGAGAATGCAGTCGAAGGACAGTTCTACGGTCAGCTCCCCATGAAAGATGAGAGAGAGTTTTAAGGAGGTTCAGTCAACTATGACAAATTGCCTTCAAGGAGGTAATGTGAGGTTTCCAGGATAACCAACGGTCAAACAGAAGGCCAAGAAACCTGACAGTATCACATTCTGGGATATGCGAACCATACAGGTACAATGAATTATCAGGGACGATAGAATGTCTAGTGAAAGTAATTTGGTGTGTTTTAGTACTAGAAAATTTAAACCCATGAATAGCGGCCCAATTGGAAACGCGGTTGACAGCATGCTGGAGAAAAACTGCAATGAGGCGACAGTCAGCACCTGCACAAGCTATAGCAAAGTCATCAACATAGAGTGATGACCAAATATTAGATGGAAGAATAAATGCCAGATCATTTATAGCAAGGAGAAAAGGTGTGGTGTTCAGGACACATCCCTGTGGGACACCTTCAGCTTGGGCAAAGTCCAGGGAAGACATTATTAACCCGAACACGGAAATGTCTCTCAGATAAGAAGTTCTTAAGGAAAAATAGCAGATTGCCTCGGAGGTCTAAGGAGTGGGCCTGGATCAAAATGTTGATAACTGAGTGGTTATTGGTCAAGGCATTACGGACATATGTATCTAAGCGAAGTAAGGGAGTCAGTAGTAGAACTGCCCTTACAAAGCCATATTGACTAGTGGAGAAACTATTGTGTGTCTCTAAATACCACATCAAACGTCTAGTTACCAGACGTTCCATCACCTTGCCAACTGCACTAGCAAGAGCAATGGGACGATAGTGGGAGGCATCATGTCCCGCAGTACCTGGTTTACGGAAAGGGAGAACAATGGAATATTTTCACAGCTGGGGAAGAACTCCTTGCGACCAAATAAGATTAAATAGGCATAAGAGGACAACAAGGGTTGACTGATGTAAATGCTGGAGCATACGAATATCGTCAGGCCAAGCTGCCGATGGTCAGTAAGTGGAGTGTTGACTCCAATTCCAGAAGTGTAAAAGGCACATTATAAAATTCTTCCCTGCTAGAAGAAAATTCTAAGGACTCAAACTCTCCGGCAGACTTGGAGGAAAGAAACGAGGGACATAGATGGAGCCCCTGAGAGATACAGACAAGACGATTACCAATTTTGGTGGCAACGTCACGAGGGTTTGCTATAGCGACACAGGCAAACCAAAGAACAGAAGTCAGGTTGGAAAAGCATTTGCCACTCGGTTTCAGTACTTTTTTCCAGACTGCACTCATAGAAGAAGCCGAAGTGAGGGTAGAAATATAATCCCACAAGGGAGTGTGTTTAGCTTCACGGATGACAAGGCAGGTGACTGCTATAGTCTGCTTAAATCAAGGAGTCGCTCTGTGGTTCTATTGTACTACACGAGCACAAGCAGGAGATCACCAAGGCATACACTTCTAATAATGCCTGCCCGAAGCTTAGGGCACAGATGTGTGGCTGGTGTAAAGGAGATTGGTGCAAGTGTGGTAGCAGGTTTGGTAGTAGGTTTATGAGAGTACATTGGGAATCTGGTTGGAGGTTTGAAGAAGGTTGATGGGAGGATGATGAGAGGCTCGTGGGAGTTTGATAGAAAGTTTGTGTGATATTTGCAGAAGTGGCTGGTGGACTACTGGTGGGTGGTTGGTGGTTAGCCTGTTGATGGCTGGTTTTTGGCTTTTGGGTTGCTGCAAAGTGGTGTTATGTTGATGGGATGTAGGTAGGGGGGGGGGGATTTTGGAATCTGGTGGGAGGTTGGTGGAAGGTTGTTGAGATATAGAGACTGTCTCCACTATGAACAGAGTGTTTGACCAGCAAAATACAAACAAATTAGACACATGTGCAACACTTGGTTATCTTCATTGAGGAAACGTTTTGTCACACAGTGACTTCATCAGCCCATACAAAAGAGAATGGTGAAGAACAGAAGGAGTTTGAGGTAATCTGTTCTTCACCATTCTCCTTTGTACATATGTCTAATTTATCAATTTGTCAGTTCTCTGAAGCAGTTATCTACAAAATGCAAACAGTTGCGAGAGTGCCTTCACTAAATTTAAGTTTAACCACAAGACCATCAACCAGGATCAAATATATCAAGTCCTTAACAAAACCTGCCGGGAAGATGTCTTAAATTACATAGACATAACCAGTGTCTTGAAAGAATAAAGCCTGTGGCAGTTAAAGAATGCTCATGGAACATTCCCCTAAGGAAAAAGAAAATGTAAACTAGAGAGATGCTCCCTCCACATGGTGAAGGCATAGAATCACAGAGCTCCTCAAGGGGGCTAGACTATCTGAAATGCAGAAAGTAACACTGACAAGTGTTACAAAAAGGTGATATCTAGAGGTCTCCCTCTCTAGCATTCAGCCTGTTTTTGGTTTTTGTAACAAGTTGTCAGAATAAGATCAGGTCCCATTATCCCTTAACTTGAGGGAAATATTAACAGACTTTTGGGATTACAACTAGGTGATAATCCAACGAAATAAAAGGTGTCTAGGTGGATAATAAGTATTACATAGTTTAAGATACAAGCTTCTTCATATACCTTGTAGTGCAATATTGAATTGTACATATGGTAATATAGTGCTGAGGGCACTTTTAAAACAGTACAAATCGTGAGTACTTTACTATGATTAGATATACTCTTCAATACGAATAATACAAATATATACAAGCGTATGAATATGTATGTGTGCTCAAAGTGCTCCTAATATCTCGGTAAGACTTGGCTTTAAATAGACTTAAATAGTGACTGACACTAAGTTCTCAAATAATCTATCTTTGCAACCATCAAGGCAATCAAAACAGCTAGCTTGTACAAAATAATGAAACATTCCCCAAACAGCAATAATGTACCAAGCAGCTGCACAGCATCAGGAACAAGGAGATTAAATAACGACTCTAGCTGAGGGCCATCAGCAGATCCTCTATAAAAGGCATAATACTCCCTTAATACTGAATCTAAGTTCAGCATAATCAAACCCCTGAATACGACGGTGCGTAGATGCCACACAAAGTAGGTCAGAAGCTTCAGCTTGGGACCAGGGTTGAAGAGTGTCTCCATATGAGACACAACCTCTGCAAAACGTCAAAACCACTAAGTCTGAACGAGACATACGTTGTGAGCTCACCAGCGAAACCATACTCTACCAAAACAGAATCTAAATAACGAACAAACAGCCAGAGACGAGAGAGAGCCATGGAGAGATGCTTCTCGTAGATGTTGCTCAAAAGGTTCTTCCAGGACTAGAAACAGATGGAGAGAGAGCGAGAGGTATGGACTGCAAGCCTCACATCAGGTGAGATCATGTGACTCGCCCGAGCTACTCCAGCGACAGTGCAAGGTACTGCCTGACACAAACAAGTGAGTGGTAGTTAGCAAGGCAGTTTGCGATGGTGGACAGCCAATCACAACCCTGTAACAGCGAGGACAGTGAGAAGTGTAATATGTTACATCCTACCTACATACATATCTAAGTCACATAATATAAAGCAAGATATTTTAATTTTAGCTGTTAATGAAAATATCGGCAGTATAAAATTATATGAAAAGGTAAATGTATACATACAATATACACTATAAACATTAGGCCCCATCCAGGGGGCGCAATACTAGGGAAGTAAAAAAAAATTGAACGTAAGTTAAATAAATCATACAGGATGCAGGACAAAAAGAGCTAAAAAAGTAAATAATGAAATTGAAGGAAATCCAAAATATTTATCTTCATATGCCAAAAAAAGGTTAAAACCACATTCAGCATCGAGCTCTTTCTTAAACAAGATGAGACTTACACAGACGACAGCAAAGAAATGAGTGAAATACTGAAGTCTCACTATTACTCTGTTTAGTGAACCGTTAATTAGACTGAAGATCGACAATGTAAATTAATTTTCATGAATGAGACTCAAAACCTTAGCAATATATGTCAAATTTCTGACATAACCCTAACTGAACTTTGAAAGAACCACTGACAAAATGTCCATGCACTCTGCCTTAGGCCTAGACTCGTGGAATTCTGTGTTCATCAAAAAATGCAAGAAATCCCTATTGCGTGCCTTCAGTATGCTATGGAGAGGCAGCTTGAACGTGAGGGGTCATCCCACGGACACTAATAATAACAAAAGATATAGTCGCGCTAAACAAAAGTGGCAGCAAAGCAATAGCAAAGTATTTATAGACCGACATCTCTAATGAACAGTATTTAGATAAGGCTAAAGAGGTCTTTGTGGCATTTATGGATTTGGAAAAGGCATATGACAGGGTGGATAGGGGGGCAATGTGGCAGATGTTGCAGGTGTATGGTGTAGGAGGTAGGTTACTGAAAGTAGTGAAGAGTTATTACGAGGATAGTGAGGCTCAAGTTAGAGTATGTAGGAAAGAGGGAAATTATTTCCCAGTAAAAGTAGGCCTTAGACAAGGATGTGTGATGTCACCGTGGTTGTTTAATATATTTATAGATGGGGTTGTAAGAGAAGTAAATGCGAGGGTCTTGGCAAGAGGCGTGGAGTTAAAAGATAAAGAATCACACATAAAGTGGGAGTTGTCACAGTTGCTCTTTGCTGATGACACTGTGCTCTTGGGAGATTCTGAAGAGAAATTGCAGAGATTGGTGGATGAATTTGGTAGGGAATGCAAAAGAAGAAAATTAAAAGTGAATACAGGAAAGAGTAAGGTTATGAGGATAACAAAAAGATTAGGTGATGAAAGATTGGATATCAGATTGGAGGGAGAGAGTATGGAGGAGGTGAATGCATTCAGATACGTATTTGGAAGGGGATGTGTCAGCGGATGGGTCTATGAAAGAAGAGGTGAATCATAGAATTGATGAGGGGAAAAGGGTGAGTGGTGCACTTAGGAGTCTGTGGAGACAAAGAACTTTGTCCTTGGAGGCAAAGAGGGAAATGTATGAGAATATAGTTTTACCAACGCTCTTATATGGGTGTGAAGCATGGGTGATGAATGTTGCAGCGAGGAGAAGGCTGGAGGCATTGGAGATGTCATGTCTGAGGGCAATGTGTGGTGTGAATATAATGCAGAGAATTCGTAGTTTGGAAGTTAGGAGGAGGTGCGGGATTTCCAAAACTGTTGTCCAGAGGGCTGAGGAAGGGTTGTTGAGGTGGTTCGGACATGTAGAGAGAATGGAGCGAAACAGAATAACTTCAAGAGTGTATCAGTCTGTAGTGGAAGGAAGGCGGGGTACGGGTCGGCCTAGGAAAGGTTGGAGGGAGGGGGTTAAGGAGGTTTTGTGTGCGAGGGGCTTGGACTTCCAGCAGGCATGCGTGAGCGTGTTTGATAGGAGTGAATGGAGACAAATGGTTTTTAATACTTGACGTGCTGTTGGAGTGTGAGCAAAGTAACATTTATGAAGGAGTTCAGGGAAACCGGCAGGCCGGACTTGAGTCCTGGAGATGGGAAGTACAGTGCCTGCACTCTGAAGGAGGGGTGTTAATGTTGCAGTTTAAAAGCTGTAGTGTAAAGCACCCTTCTGGCAAGACAGTGATGGAGTGAATGATGGTGAAAGTTTTTCTTTTTCGGGCCACCCTGCCTTGGTGGGAATCGGCCAGTGTGATAATAAAAATAATAAATCTCTAATGTCACACATAATAATAATAATTATAAAGGTTCTAAGTAGCAAGAATGCCAACCACTTTGATTACCAACAACTGAACAACCCAGGGTATCGCGGGTTTAGATCAGGTCGTTCCTGCCACTCACAGCCACTGAACCAACCTTGTCTTGGATGCACTGGACGGCGAAGAGAAGGCAGATGTAGTAGATACAGACTTTGAAATAACCTTCAAGTGCAGTCATGGTGTAATAGTCCAGGAAATGCATGCTAAAGGAATAACTGGAAAAGTGGGCAGATGGATCTTTAACGTTTTAACCAATAGAACATAAAGAGTTATGGTAAACAGAATTAAATCGAAGGCTGCCACACTGAAAAGTTCTGTTCCACAAGGCACGGTACTTGCCCCCACCCTGTTTCTCATCCTCATATCTGACAGACAGATACCGTGTTTTCCCTTTGCAGACGAAACTAGAATCTGCATGAGTGTGTTATTCATTGAGGACGTACAAAATATCCAAGTGAATAAAAACCAAGTCCTTCAATGGTCAAGTTTTCTAATGGGCCGCAGAAAACAATGTGATATTCAGTGAGGACAAATTTCAGTTACTCCGTTATGGAAAACTTTAGGAATAAAAACTAGAACGGAGTATAGAACAAATTCTAACCACACAAGAGAGCAAAAAACTAATTTGTGGAACTTGGGAGTGATGATGTCAGAGGATCTCACCTTCAAGGATCACAAGAGTGTCAATGTCACCTCTGCAAGAATAATAATTGGATGAATAATAAGAACTTTCAAAACAAGAGATGCTATGCCAATGATTATCCTCTTTAAGTTACTCGTTCTCTCGAGGTTGGTGTACTGCTGTACTCTAACAGCCCCATTCAAGGCAGGCAAAATTGCAGACCTAGAGAATGAATGGAGAACCTTCATTGTACGTTTGAAGTCCCAAATTTGCACACACAAATCACTTTCAACGAACGCAACAGACTCGGCAGACAGTGCAACATATTCCCCAGTGAAGAGTAGGGGTGCAATAAGTAAGAGAAAAGGCAATAAGTCCCCGGGGGTTCAACATTGTTCAACAGCTTCTCATCATACATATGGGGGATTATCAGTAGATCCATATCCATTTTCAAGGAGGAACTGAACAGATACCTAAAGTCAGTGCCTGATAGCCAGTCTTTGGTTCGCACATTTGACTGTGTGCGGCCAGAAGTAACAGCCTGGTTTATCAGGCTTTGATCTACCAGCAGGCCTTGTCGAGGACTGGGCTGCAAGAGCGTTGACCCCCGGAACAACCACCAGGTAGACTCCAGTAGTATCTGGAAATAGTATTCGAAAGCGGTAATCCCTCCATCTTGGGAACGGCATTGTCATCCCAGCGAACAAGGACAAGGTGTAAGGACCTGTTTGTAGGTGAAATTCACAGCAATCCACTCTCTGAAGGACTCGTTTATTGTCGTCTGTACTGACGACAATGAAGCATCAAAACTCATGGACGACACCGCAATGAAGACACTCAGTGACCGACAATTAAACGTATCTCCTTCGCTTTTCCTGCTGGTGAAACGTTCTGATTTTGTCAAACGGTTAGACAAGATCATTAAATCCCTATCAGCTGCTGATCTTAAGACAGCTCTATCAAGGAACAAAACACTTGGGTCTAGATTGACATCACTAAAATTCCAAACGTTTCTTCAGTGGTCAAACTCACCTTTTCCAACATCAATATGGCTACCAAAGCGTTTGCTGATGGCCTAGCCATCTCCTACCATCATATTCATCCACGAAAAATAGAACCAGAACGTTTTGCTCATGTCTCTCCCTGCTGGAACTGTTATTACCATCATTCAAAGACCGAATGTCCCATTAAAGACAAGAAATTCTGTTCCAGCTGCAGAAAAGAAGGTCACGATTTCCAAGCCTATTTCACCACCAATGCCACTTCAACAAGCTTCAACTTGCAGCCAAATGCCCACTAGGGAAGGAAGTGCTGAGTAAGAAAATCAAAGAAGCTAAGAAGAGCAGCCCTAAATCGCCGACATATGCCGCCTTAACACAACTACAGTCTGATACCAAGAAAATTGTTGAAGCTGCACAACAGCCATCTCTATCCAGCACCTCCCTCACCCCATTTCCGGACGCGGCTCCCTCCAAGGTGCTGTATTGCATGGTGTATGCGCACCTTGCGAATGCAGCCATCCCAGGCACATTCAACACCACCATCAATGAAGTATTCCGACTTAACATGCCTGCCTTCGTTTTCCCTGACTCCACAAGTTCAGCTGATATCCTCAGGATTCTTCCTAATGTCGTTAACTTTACTACTCCTGTTGACCTGTCTCCTACTGCCCAAGCAACTGTTCCTGCACCTTCCACAACCTCCGACACCACTGTCTTAGTGCTGGTGGAAATGACAATGGGAAGGACAGGAGACAGGAGCTGCTGGATAAGTACAGGTCAGCCATAGAAGTAGTCAGGTCTAAGGGAGGGATCCCTATCATATGCAGCATCTTGCCTAGAAAGGGAGTGGGCAATGAATGGATGTCTAGGGCAATTGGTATAAATTGTTGGCTAGACAGGTACTGCAAGGAACTTGTAATCCCATTCATTGATAACTGGGACAAATTCTATGGCAAACATGATATGTATGCAAGGGATGGGGTTTATCTCTCTGGTGCTGGAGTGATTGCATTAGCCAATTCGATTGAGTAGGTAATTGATGACTTGTCTAGGACTTTAAGCTGATAGATTATAGAGATATGGGTATTTGTGGGAAACAATCAGGCAGCAGTATTATTGTTGGAAACAGCAGATATTACCAGGATACCTCAGGGATATGTTTAAAAGACAATATTCAAAATAAAGCTGCTTTGCCTTTATTAATAAAGGCAAAGCAACTGATCAACAAAGACAGACAGTAGAGGGCAACGAATGACTAGCTCCCTTAAGGTTTACTATACAAATAGTAGGAGTCTAAGAAATAAGATAGATGAGCTAAGATTACTCCAAGTGCAGGTAATATAAATATTATTGCTATAACTGAGACCTGGTTCAATTTGAAGGATACAGAAATGCCTTCTGGTGAATCAGATTCTCAGTCACCTGCTAGCACCATGACCTGCACTGAACTCTACATTGGCCTCGGTGCAGGAACTGTCAAGTTTTCCTGCAAACAAGCTCATCACTTCACACTCACCCAAGTTCTGAACTCAAGCCTCTACGATTCACCTTTGGAAACAAGACAAAACTTTACCACCTCTGCAAGAGCAGCTTCAAGAAATATGAGAATGGCTCTTCTACAAACCTGCCACCTTAATCACATCAATCACGCCACCAGCATGCTGCCATACCATGGGCCGGGATAGAACCCGCGATCAAAGAGTCTCATTACTTCAGACAGTTGCGTTAGCCACAGAGTTTTGAGACTCTCTGATCGCGGGTTCTATCCCCGCCCGTGGTATGGTTTGTTTGCAATCATGTCATTACGATTTCGTGAGTCGAGTCGAGTCAACATGCTGCCCTCTGATGTTCTTACCTGCCTGTCCTATCCTACGACCTAACTTGCTGCCAGCTTGTCAAGACTGAAGACCTCCAACCTCCACAAACCATTGCAACAGAGCCTACTGTTGCAATGGATCGTGAGGCAGACTGGAGTCTGTCTCACGATCACCTTGCGGCTGGATTAAGCCCTGGCACTTTCTCTACGAGCGTGGACACTCCTCTCCAACGCTATTCTTCGCCTGCCCCACCTTTCCCGCTCACCCCACAAGGGGTCTCACCTAAACTTTCTTGCCTTGTCTTGTAAAGTCAGTCGAGAGACAGATGAGTACAAATAAGATGCGAGTCTATCTGGCGCTCAGCAGACGGAGGATCAAGCCTTCACCAAGTCTTGGGGATGAATGGTTCAGAGAACCGACATGTTGATAAATTAGACACATTTCTACTCAAGATTGATGGACTGAACACATCGACTCAAGGTTGAGGGACTGATTACCTCATTCTCCTCCTGTTCTTCAAGTTTCTCCTATGTATAGACTGATGAAGCCACTGTGTGGCGAAACGTTTCCTCAATAAAGATACCCAAGAGTTGCACATGTGTCTAATTTATCACCAAGTCTTGGGCTGAATGACCCACATGGACTTAACGCTTAACATAAATGATTTAATTTAATATAAAGACAATCTTTCTTAGTGTTAATATTAATCTCCGCGAGTTGTATTCCAGAATTATTGATAATTGTCAATAAACCGAATTTCAGTTTTTCAGAATTATCAGAGCAGAATTTTTTTTTATTTTAACCGGTGATTGTCTTATTAATAATATTACTCAAGTGGTTAGTTTAATATTCCTTAATTTGAAGGGAAAGAAATCATTGAGGGGAAGAAACCATTTAGAGATGAAAAGGGAAGAAAGGTGCCCCTTGATTATCATGCTTATCTCACAGTTGGGAGTCTGTTTGGAGGTTGATGGAAGGTTGGTGGAAGGTTAATGACTGGTGGTTGGTTGGGAGGAGGATGGTGGGTTGTTGGTGGGAGTGGGAGGCTGGTGACTGGTGGGTGGTAGGTGGGAGGCTGGTGGGTGGGTGGTTGGTGGGACACTGGTGACTGGTGGGTGGTTGGTGGGTGGTTGGTGGGAGGCTGGTGGGTGGTTGGTGGGAGGTTGGTGACTGGTAGGTGGTTAGTGGGAAGCTGGTGACTGGTTAGTGGGAAGCTGGTGACTGGTTGGTGGGAGGCTGGTAACTGGTGGTTGGTTGGTGGGAGGTTGGTGACCGGTGGGTGGTTGGTTGGAGGCTGGTGACTGGTGGGAGGCTGGTGCCTGTTGTGTGGCTGGTGGGTGGCTGTTGGTTGGTTGGTGGGATGCTGGTGAGTGATAGGTGGTTGGTGTGAGGCTGCTGACTGATGGGTGGGAAGCTGGTAACTACCGAGCGATTGGTGGGAGACTAGGGTCGTTGGTGGGAGGCTGGTAACTGGTGTGTGGTTAGTGGGATGCTGGCAACTGTTGGGTGGTTAGTGGGATGCTGGTGACTGGTGGGTGGTTAGTGGAATGCTGGTGACTGGTGGGTGGTTAGTGAAATGCTGGTGACTGGTGGGTGGTTGGTGGGAGGCTGGTGGTTGGTGGGTGGTTATTGGAAGGCCGGTGGGTGGTTAGTGGAAGACCGGTGGGTGGTTGATGGGAGGTTGGTGACTGGTAGGTGGTTAGTGGGAAACTGGTGGCTGGTTGGTGGGAGGCTGGTAACTGGTGGGAGGCTGGTGCCTGTTGTGTGGCTGATGGGTGGCTGTTGGTTGGTTGGTGGGATGCTGGTGAGTGATAGGTGGTTGGTGTGAGGCTGCTGACTGATGGGTGGCTGGTAACTGCCGAGCGATTGGTGGGAGACTGGTGGGTGGTTAGTGGGAGTCTGGTGACTGGTGTTTGGTTGGTTGGAAGCTGGTGACTGGTTGGTGGGATGCTGGTGACTGGTGAGAGGCTGGTGACTTGTGGGTAGTTGTTGGTAGGCTGGTGACTGGCGAGTGGATGGTGGGAGTCTGGTGACTGGTGGGTGGTTAGTGGGAGGCTGGTGACTGGTGGGTGGCTAGTGGGAGGTTGGTGACCGATGGGTGTTTAGTGGGAGGCTGGTGACTGGCGAGTGGATGGTGGGAGTCTGGTGACTGGTGGGAGGCTGGTGACTGGTGGTTGGTTGGTGGGAGACTGGTGACTGGTGTGAGGCTGGTGATGGTGGGTGGCTAGCGGGTGGTTGGAGGAGGCTTGTGAATAGTGGGTGGTTAGTGGGAGGCTCGTGACTGGAGGGTCGTTGGTGGGAGGCTGGTAACTGGTGTGTGGTTAGTGGGATGTTGGCAACTGTTGGGTGGTTAGTGGGATGCTGGTGACTGGTGGGTGGCTGGTGAGATGCTGGTGACTTGTGGGTGGTTGGTGGGATGCTGGTGATTGGTGTGTGATTGGTTGGATGCTGGTGACTGGTGTGTGGTTGGTGGGATGCTGGTGACTGGTGTGTGGTTGGTGGGATGCTGGTGACTAGTGTGTGGTTGGTGGGATGCTGGTGAGAGCTTAATGGGAAGCTTGTCGCAATTTTATGAAAGGTTGGTGAGATTTTTCAGATGGTGGTGAGAGGCTTGTGGGAGGCAGGTTGGAGGTTGGTGGGAGATTAATGGAGGTTGATCAGCTGTTGGTGGATGGCTGGTGGGAGACTGGAGAATTAGTGGATGGGTAATGAGAGGGTGATTGCTGATTGGTTGGAAGTTAGTGGTGTGGTAGGTTGTTGAGTGGCTGTTGGGTGGTTGGTGGGTTGGTGGAAGGCTTTGGGGTGGTTGGTGGGAGGAAGGTGAGGAGTTGTCATAAGGATTGGATGAGGTTGGTGAGAGGTAGGATGGAGGTTAAGGTAGGTTGCTGGAGGTTGGTGAAGGACTGGTGTATGGTTAGTGTCAGGCTTGTGGGTGGTTGGATGTTGGTGGATAGTGGAAGGCTTGTGGGTGGTTGGGTGCTGGTGGGTGGTTAGTAGTAGGCTTGTGGGTGGTTGGATGCTGGTGGATAGTGGCAGGCTTGTGGGTGGTTGGATGCTGGTGAATAGTGGCAGGCTTGTGGGTGGCTGGATGCTAGTGGGCGGTTGGATGCTAGTGGGTGGTTGGAGGGTGGTGGATGGTTAGTGGCAGGCTTGTGGGTGGTTGATGGAAAGCTGGGGGGGGAGTATTTGGTGGGAGGTTTTTGGAAGGCTGGTAGCTGGTTGGAGGGAGGTTGGTGGTGTCAGGTGGGTAGTTGATGGGAAGTTGTAGAAAGTTGTTCAGAGGTTGGTAGGTGGTTGAGGGAGGTTGATGGGTTGTTGGGAGATTGGTGAGTGGTTGGTGGGTGTCTGGTTGGAGGTTGTTGGGAGCTTGTTGGGTGTTTGGTGGGTAATTGATGGGAGGTTAGTGAGAGGTTCGTGGGTGGTTGTTGAAGGTTGATGAGCAGTTGGTGGATAGATGGTGGATGGTTGATGGGTGGTTGATGGGTGGTTGATGTGATGGTGGGTGGTTGATGGGTGGTGGGTGGTTGATGGGTGGTTGATGGGTAGTTGTTGGGAGGTTGGTGGGTGGCTGATGTGATACTGATGGGAGGTGGGTGGTGTTATAGGCTGTACTTTAAGCCACAAAATACTGACCTTAGATTTTTTTAGGTTTTGCCACCGAAGTGGCTAGTTCATTGTGCACCTCATATCCATCCTGTGAACGGTAGGGCAAGAGCATATGGATACACAAAAGGCCTAGGAACTAGGCCCCAAAAGGGTTACTAGGTGTACATTTGGATTTATATTTACAGTTCACTTATCTGTTACAAGGAAATTTAGGAAATTTGCTTTGTATATCTGGTATCTAATTTTCTTTAATAAGATATCTTGACCTGTTACAGAGGTTATTATACTATCTCTATATTCCTCAATAAGTGGACAATTAAGCACATAGTGTTCAAGACAGTGACCATATGACTGACCACATAATTTACATTTGATCATCTGTGTCTGCCAAACTGCCAGAAGTACTTGTAACCAAGCCTAAGCCTGGCCACTACAACATCAGTCAGTCTGTTCACATTGCAAGTTGCTCCATAAACATACTGATCTACGTTCATGTTATCATAGTGGGTTATAGATCTACTCAGGCTTCTAATTGCATTCCTATAACATTTATTTTCATTATTTACTTCTCTCCTAATATTACTAATGCTAGACACAGATATACGAAACATGTATTCTACATTCTCCTTCTGGGTACTCTTCTTGGCTAACTTATCAATTTTATCATGAAGGAGTAATCCAATGTGTGATGGGATCCATAGCAATTGTACATTAATTCCTTTTTCTCTAATTTTTGAGTATCTATACCTGGCTTCTCCAATGAGCATGTTGTTGGAGTCATTATATGAGTCAAGAGCCTTCAGTGATGACATAAGTTAGCTTTAGCGCCATTAGGATTGCAAACAATTCAGTTTGCAGTGTAGACGCCCTGTTAATTCTTATGCCTAACTCAACAAATTTATTATCGTTCTTAACTAGGGAGGTGGTAACAAAAGCACATGCAGCCCTGCCAGAAGACTCCTGTTCAGATCAATGTACAGAACTTGTGATAACTTATTATCACCAGCTAGGCGAGAAATTTCTTCTTAAGCAGTTGCTTTAGGAAGTGATTTAAGGAGGGGATTAGTAGCAATGAGGGTGAAATGCTCTTGTTGTCTACAGTGATACAGTTCATGCAGGTTATAAAACTTAATATAGTTGCATGTTTTCACAATCCATTTAGATCTGTGTGTATTTACGTCTAGACATTTAGTAAGATTCATAGTGACAGTGTCTGGTTCATTTCTTAACATTCTAATACCGAGTTCAGTGTTAATCTCAATAATCCTATCGCTGTACTAGAAATACCAGGCTCCTTCCTCATATTAAGAACCTTTGTAGATTTGGGACAGCCAAGAATAATTATGACAGCTTAATTTTGCATTAACTCCAAGGGTCGGAGAAAACTTTATTTAGTTAATATCAACATGCGAAGAGCATAATCAATTAAGGACCTAACATAGGCTATGTACATAATTCTCACGATTCTCACATTAGCAGGATAGTTGGGGTTGTAGCCAGCAACAGCTCTGAGAGAATTTAGCCTATCTTTGCATTTCTTATTTAGTTGTGGAATGGTGGTTTTATTAAAGGGTACATTTACACAAAGGTATCTGTACGATTTAACGTAAGTAATGTTTTCACCATGCAAATAGATGGGTGGGGGATGTCCTTTGCTTGTTAATATCTTTGTTGAAGAGGAAGATATTATGAGGCCTAGTCAGTTAAAAATTGCTTGAACTTCATTAAGAATGGTGCTCATCTTCTTATGCCCTGTTGTGTGGATCATGATGTCATCAGCATAGCATATAGCTACATGTTTAGGTGAGGCAGGTTGAGCGTTTAGGAAAGCATTAATCAGAACATTAAATAGCACAGGAATGTGAACTCCTCCCTGCGGTGTACCTAGGGACATTTCTTTAGACTCGCTTCAAAAGTCTTAGCAGAGGATACTCTATTTAACAAGTATCCTATTATCCAGCAAAGTAGGCTACCACCAATAGTCATTCTGGCTAGTTCATGTAGTATAACGGTTCTGCTTTCGATATCAATGCAGATTGTAGATCAAGAAATGTGGTAAAACTAGTAGAGGTGTGTGCACTGAGAAAGGTGGAAATACAATTCTACACACTTTTACCTTTCATTAACCCATAGAGGTAGGGGGAAAGTTGGTGTCTGATTCTGTAGTACAGTCTGTTAAGTATCATTCTTTCAAAAGTTTTACAAAGACAACTAGTTAAGGAGATCGGTCTAAATGTATCAGGCTGTTGGGACTTAGGAATAGGCACAATGAGACTATTGATCCAGGAAATAAGAAAAACACCCTCAATGTAACTGTTGTGATTAAAAAAGTGTTTTTTTTCTATTGTATACGTTTATATATAACTTCACGTCACATTGTAATGTAGAACTGTATATTATTTAGTTCATAGTGTTTGGTGGTGTGTGTGGATTTTATGTTCTGCTGTGAGGTGTTGAGAATATACTGAGGAGTGTTTGAATCAGTTTTAAGTTGCATTAGCTTATGGGGAATAATACAAAGGAGTTTGAAGGTAACTGAAGCTCACGTATGTGACGCCCTCTCTTCACCTCGCTGGGGTAGCAGTCATCTTTCATCGTGTGTCTTCACCCTGCTGTTGCATGTCTTCCCTCGCCTCTGCTCTTTTTGTTAGATGTGGTAGTACACATGTTTACCGGTGAGGTAAACTGTGTTTTTTCTGTGAATTTCCGTTCAGAGAACTTAGCTATTGATATGCAAGTTTTTGTTTTTTATGGTTGCATATCGAAACCATATTTTGTCACTTAGTGACTGAGCCGAGGACTCACAATAGTCTGGGATATTTAGGAATCTCTGGGCTTAGATTAAGTTATTGGGTTATTTGGTGTCTTCGTGGACTATCCTTCAGCAGGGCGTTGCTCTCTGGTCAATTTGCTTTAACACAGGGCTTCCCCAAAACACAAGCTGCTGTGAGCATTGTGGATTCTGTCTTCTCTATGTTGTTGTTGTCTGCGTGCTGGATGGTGTCTAGTATTCAATTTATGCCTGCCATTGTATCATGTGGTCACAGACCGGGCCGCGGGGGCGTTGACCCCCGGAACTCTCTCCAGGTAAACTCCAGGTAAATGTGTAAGGTAGCTAGGCTGTCATAAATGGTTATTTCTCACTGTTGTAAAAGAGAACTTCTAAAAAATTATAATATATCCTTCCATTGTAAATGTGAATGTGATTTTGTAGCCTCAGTAGGCTACTGGAATTCTGTCATTTTTGGGAATAAGTTGATTTATATAAGTTTTCTAGACTCAAGTATTAATACAGTAAATATGGAAATATTTTAAAGGGATTTTTCACATTCTATATTCATCTTCCTGGATTTAAATGTGAACTGTGGATAGTAATACTTGTAATAATATTACCAGGTTCATGATACGAATGGCAAAAACTTAAATATTATTGAGTGATATGTTGGCGTTACCATATTTTCGATCAAAACATAGGCTAATTATTAACGCAAAGCTAAGTTTTCTTTCTGGCAATCGTGGTAGAGAGGTGCTGGTGGTAGGTTGCTGGAGGCTGGTGTGAGGTTAGGCCTGGGGACAATTGGTCCCAAAGATGAGGGGGTACTTGTGCCTCCTTCCATGGGAGACTTAGGTCTCAGACACTCCCTAGACAGGGAGCCAAGGCTCGGCGACCACTTGGAAAAGGCCCGGGTCGGGAGTATACAGGCGAATCTTGAATAATGCGTCACTAGTGGGAGGTTAGTCAGGAGCTGGTGGATAACTAACTAGTGGTTGGTGGGCGGTTAGTGGATGACTGACTGGTGGAAGGTTAGTGGAAGGATAGTGGGCTGCTGGTAGGCACTGAGTGGGAGATTGGAGGGAAATTGGTGGGGATCTGTTGAGAGGATGGTGGGAGATGGTTGCCCGTCCACATTTTCTGTGATAATGGGTGAGGGGGAGATTGCTGTGCGGTGACCATAGGTTTGTTGTGTCTCACTCACCGTCACCCGCTGCCCACACCTTTACATCTGTGCTGAAACACTGCACTTATGAAAATTGGCTTGGGGTACCTAAGCTGCCAGTTACATATAAGGTGAGAGCTGGACTCAGATTGAGTTTCCCATGCTGGGAGTGGGGAGTAGGGGTGTCCAATGGGAGGAGGAAGGGGGAGGCGCATTCTTGTTCCCCACCCTGTTCCCCCAGTAGGGACTTCGTAGCCTTCCTTTCTCTTCCCTCGCTTTCTTCTCCTTTCTCAGTAACCTTAAAATGTATACTGTTTAAGCCTCTAACATCTGGTGATCAGTGGTCGCCTCTGAGCTCCACCTGTGGGTGTGAATAAGGTAGTGAGGAGGGGCAGTACGGTGGGTGAGGTGGGTCCTCGGCCCCAGGTAGCAGAGAACAAGCAAAAGCACCCGCACCTCGGTCACCAACACCGGCTTTTCCTCTGTCTATTTTTAAATGTTTGTACCATGGCTCATCTCTCTACCGCAGCTCTCAACTTCGATGGATATCTATTATTATAACGATTGTTTTAACTGTACCGGTTTTCTGATTATTTAAAAGACATCAGATGCGTTTTGGGAAAAATAGAGAAGAGCAGAAATTTAGTGTGCAAAGACGTTAGATAAATTACCAGTCGGGTGAGCCATGGTATCAATGGCTGGCTGAAGAGTGGCGCCCTCAAGCAGACTGTGGCTGTACTACTTGCGGGGGAGGAGCTTCACAAGTCTTGGCAAAGTCGATCGTAACGGAAAATATAACAAAATTAGATAATATTTTTCACTATGGGTCCACAGTGCATATTTTCTCCCCTCGGGAACCAAATTAATATATATATATATATATATATATATATATATATATATATATATATATATATATATATATATATAAAATTTCATAAAGAATAAGTGCGAAACTTAGCCACATCTTTGAGCAGGTGTTTAAAATACGCACTGGTTATGCTTATAACTCCCTATGCAATCCCAGATCATTGTCATATGGCTCATTACCCTCTTACGTGTGATTCATCATTATTTTACATTTGGCTCATCACCCTCTCGTGACGATTTCAGTTTTGACTTCAGCGCCACTGAGAATCAACCTTGATTAACCTCTCTGAATCGTCTCAATATCAAGAATGAGATTTCAGATGAACCACTTCTACACATCCATACATATGCCCACATACTAATTTTTAGTGTTTCGTTTGTGAATTTGATGATGTATGGAAGTATTTTTAATGTATAGTAGCATGATGTATAGAAGAATTTATGAAGTAGAGTAGTATTATGATGCATGGTAGTATTTATGATGTATGGTAGTGTTTATGATGTATGGTAGTATTTATGATGTATGGTAGTATTTATGATGAATGGTAGTGTTTATGATGTATGGTAGTATTTATGATGTATGGTAGTATTTATGGTGCATGGTAGTATTTATGATGTATGGTAGTATTTATGATGTATGGTAGTGTTTATGATGTATGGTAGTATTTATGATGTATGGTAGTATTTATGATGAATGGTAGTGTTTATGATGTATGGTAGTATTTATGATGTATGGTAGTATTTATGATGTATGGTAGTATTTATGATGCATGGTAGTATTTATGATGTATGGTAGTATTTATGATGTATGGTAGTATTTATGATGTATGGTAGTATTTATGATGAATGGTAGTATTTATGATGTATGGTAGTATTTATGATGTATGGTAGTATTTATGATGCATGGTAGTATTTATGATGAATGGTAGTGTTTATGATGTATGGTAGTATTTATGATGTATGGTAGTATTTATGATGCATGGTAGTATTTATGATGTATGGTAGCATTTATGATGTATGGTAGTATTTATGATGCATGGTAGTATTTATGATGCATGGTAGTATTTATGATGTATGGTAGTATTTATGATGTATGGTAGTATTTATGATGAATGGTAGTATTTATGATATATGGTAGTGTTTGTGATGTATGGTAGTATTTATGATGCATGGTAGTATTTATGATGCATGGTAGTATTTATGATGCATGGTAGTATTTATGATGCATGGTAGTATTTATGATGTATGGTAGTATTTATGATGTATGGTAGTATTTATGATGTATGGTAGTATTTATGATGCATGGTAGTATTTATGATGCATGGTAGTATTTATGATGCATGGTAGTATTTATGATGCATGGTAGTATTTATGATGCATGGTAGTATTTATGATGTATGGTAGTATTTATGATGTATGGTAGTATTTATGATGCATGGTAGTATTTATGATGTATGGTAGTATTTATGATGCATGGTAGTATTTATGATGTATGGTAGTATTTATGATGAATGGTAGTGTTTATGATATATGGTGTTTGTGATGAATGGTAGAATTTATGTGGTAGTATTTATATATGGTAGTAATTATGATGTGTGGTACTATTATAATGAATGGTGGTATTCATGGTGTATGTTAGTATTTTATTTTTTCAATATTCTTTAGATTAAATACAAGTAATTTGTCTTTATTTTAATTATGGCTATTTTTGCTTTAAAAATAACATTAGCGTTGAATATATTCTTCACGAGCACTACACATGTTAATGCATCCACGAACGAGCGCTAAAATGTTTGGGATTCAGTCTTCGGCTAGTCGAAGTATACTGTTAATTCTTGAAAACCACTCGTCCGTGGATGTATTAATATGTGTACTGCTAGTGAAGGCTGGTATACCAAATGGAAGATGGAAATTAGTCCTGTAGCTTCCACGGCAACGTAACCGCATCAGGTTATGTTGCCCCTTACCACTGGACCAGTGGTAAGGGGCAACTTATGTTTATATCATTAATGGCTCAGTGGCTAAAGGAGTCTCAGAATTTGGGCGAACTGCTAGGGAGGCTAGCTGAAATATCGGGGGTTCGGTCACCGGTTTGTCACAGTATTGTTATTTGCTTAAAAACCACTCGTTCATGGATATATATATATATATATATATATATATATATATATATATATATATATATATATATATATATATATATATATATAATGTCGTGCCGAACATGTAAAACTGGTCAATTAGCAAGAACTCATTTAAAATTAAATCCTTTCTAAAAATGTCTCTTATACGTTTAAAGCTAGATTTTTTTCATTAATGTTGGTGTAAAAATTTTTAATTTTGCAACAAAAGAATCTTAGAAAACTTACCTAACCTTATTATAACAAGAACAATTTATTTTACCCTAACCCAACTAAATATATTTTAGATTTATTTACGGTAATTTAATACTAAACAAACACAGTGAAATATATTTTTTTCGTTAGGTTCAGAATGATTTTGGCGAAATTATTGCATACACAAATTTTCACTTGTCCTATATGGCAAGATGACAGTTGCTATTTAAGCCAAGATCGCAAGTTCTGCCTATTCGGCACGACATATATATATATATATATATATATATATATATATATATATATATATATATATATATATATATATATATATATATACAAGGAATTCGCAAGAGCAGGCGAAATATACACAAACACTGATCGAACCTACGAACCTTGCAACAAGGTACGCAGTGCCTTGCCAATCTCACCACACTGGACAATACCTTGGCATCCAGCTTGCGCTAGACGTTTGATCCGAGGCAGCCAGCTTTCAGGGAGAAGGCTTACAGCTTTTCATCTCATCCCCTGCATGCATCAACCTTACTAGAGATTTTAACAATGCAAGGAATTCGCAAGAGCAGGCGAAATATACACAAACACTGATCTCTGGACGAAGGAGACTCGAACCTACGAACCTTGCA
>NC_091321.1:32712514-32785014 GCF_038502225.1 Cherax quadricarinatus | reverse complement strand
AGCAGGTCCAGCGCAGTATCACTGTCGCTCAGCAGGTCCAGCGCAGTATCACTGTCGCTCTGCAGGTTCAGCGCAGTATCACTGTCACTAGGCAGGTCCAGCGCTGTATCACTGTCGCTCAGCAGGTGCAGCGCTGTGTCACTGTCGCTCAGCAGGTCCAGTGCTGTATCACTGTCGCTCAGCAGGTCCAGCGCTGAATCACTGTCACTCAGCAGGTCCAGCGCAGTATCACTGTCGCTCAGCAGGTCCAACGCTGTATCACTGTCACTCAGCAGGTCCAGCGCAGTATCACTGTCACTCAGCAGGTCCAGCGCAGTATCACTGTCACTCAGCAGGCCCAGCGCTGTATCACTGTCACTCAGCAGGCCCAGTGCTGTATCACTGTCGCTTAGCAGGTGCAGTGCAGTATCACTCACTCAGCAGGTCCAGCGCAGCATCACTGTCGCTCAGCAGGTGCAGTGCTGTATCACTGTCGCTCAGCAGGTCCAGCGCTGTATCACTGTCACTCAGCAGGTCCAGCGCTGTATCACTGTCGCTCAGCAGGCCCAGCGCTGTATCACTGTCACTCAGCAGGTCCAGCGCTGTATCACTGTCCCTCGGCAGCTCCAGCGCTGTATCACTGTCGCTCAGCAGGTCCAGCGCTGAATCACTGTCACTCAGCAGGTCCAATGCAGTATCGCTGTCGCTCAGCAGGCCCAGCGCAGTATCACTGTCACTCAGCAGGTCCAGCGCAGAATCACTGTCGCTCAGCAGGTCCAGCGCTGTATCACTGTCACTCAGCAGGTCCAGCGCCGAATCACTGTCACTCAGCAGGTCCAGCACAGTATCACTGTCACTAGGCAGGTCCAGCGCTGTATCACTGTCGCTCAGCAGGTGCAGCGCTGTGTCACTGTCGCTCAGCAGGTCCAGTGCTGTATCACTGTCGCTCAGCAGGTCCAGCGCTGAATCACTGTCACTCAGCAGGTCCAGCGCAGTATCACTGTCGCTCAGCAGGTCCAGCGCAGTATCACTGTCGCTCAGCAGGTTCAGCGCAGTATCACTGTCACTCGGCAGGTCCAGCGCTGTATCACTGTCGCTCAGCAGGTGCAGCGCTGTGTCACTGTCTCTCAGCAGGTCCAGTGCTGTATCACTGTCGCTCAGTAGGTCCAGCGCTGTATCACTGTCGCTCGGCAGGTCCAGCGCAGTATCACTGTCGCTCAGCAGGTCCAGCGCTGTATCACTGTCGCTCAGCAGGTGCAGTGATGTATCACTGTCGCTTAGCAGGTGCAGCGCTGTATCACTGTCCCTCGGCAGGTCCAGCGCTGTATCACTGTCGCTCGGCAGGTCCGGCGCTGTATCACTGTTGCTAGGCAGGTCCAGGGCAGTATCACTGTCACTCAGGTCCAGCGCTGTATCACTGTCGCTGAGCAGGTGCAGCGCTGTATCACTGTCGCTCAGCAGGTGCAGCGCTGTATCACTGTCGCTCAGCAGGTCCAGCGCAGTATCACTGTCGCTCAGCAGGTCCAGCACAGTATCACTGTCGCTCGGCAGGTGCAGCGCTGTATCACTGTCGCTCAGCAGGCCCAGTGCTGTATCACTGTCGCTCAGCAGGTGCAGCGCTGTATCACTGTCGCTCAGCAGGTCCAGCGCAGTATCACTGTCGCTCGGCAGGCCCAGCGCAGTATCACTGTCGCTCGGCAGGCCCAGCGCTGTATCACTGTCGCTCAGCAGGCCCAGCGCTGTATCACTGTCGCTCAGCAGGTGCAGCGCAGTATCACTGTCGCTCAGCAGGTCCAGCGCAGTATCACTGTCGCTCGGCAGGCCCAGCGCAGTATCACTGTCGCTCGGCAGGTCCAGCGCAGTATCACTGTCGCTCGGCAGGTCCAGCGCAGTATCACTGTCGCTCGGCAGGTCCAGCGCAGTATCACTGTCGCTCAGCCGGTCCAGCGCTGGATCACTGTCGCTCAGCAGGTCCAGCACTGTATCACTGTCGCTCAGCAGGCCCAGCGCAGTATCACTGTCGCTCAGCAGGCCCAGCGCAGTATCACTGTCGCTCAGCAGGTCCAGCGCAGTGTCACTGTCGCTCGGCAGGTCCAGCGCAGTATCACTGTCGCTCGGCAGGCCCAGCGCAGTATCACTGTCGCTCAGCAGGTCCAGCGCAGTATCACTGTCGCTCGGCAGGTCCAGCGCAGTATCAGTGTCGCTCGGCAGGTCCAGCGCAGTATCACTGTCGCTCAGCAGGTCCAGCGCAGTATCACTGTCTCTCGGCAGGTCCAGCGCAGCATCACTGTCGCTCGGCAGGTCCAGCGCAGTATCACTGTCGCTCGGCAGGTCCAGCGCAGTATCACTGTCGCTCGGCAGGCCCAGCGCAGTGTCACTGTCGCTCGGCAGGTCCAGCGCAGTATCACTGTCGCTCGGCAGGCCCAGCGCAGTATCACTGTCGCTCGGCAGGTCCAGCACTGTATCACTGTCGCTCGGCAGGTTCAGCGCTGTATCACTGTCGCTCAGCAGGTCCAGCACAGTATCACTGTCGCTCGGCAGGTCCAGCACAGTATCACTCTCGCTCGGCAGGTCCAGCGCTGTATCACTGTCGCTCGGCAGGTCCAGCGTTGTATCACTGTCGCTCGGCAGGTCCAGCGCTGTATCACTGTCGCTCAGCAGGTCCAGCGCTGTATCACTGTCCCTCGGCAGGTCCAGCGCTGTATCACTGTCGCTCGGCAGGTCCAGCGCTGTATCACTGTCGCTCGGCAGGTCCAGCGTTGTATCACTGTCGCTCGGCAGGTCCAGCGCTGTATCACTGTCGCTCGGCAGGTCCAGCGCTGTATCACTGTCGCTCGGCAGGTCCAGCGCTGTATCACTGTCGCTCGGCAGGTCCAGCACAGTATCACTGTCGCTCGGCAGGTCCAGCGCTGTATCACTGTCGCTCAGCAGGTCCAGCGCTGTATCACTGTCGCTCAGCAGGTGCAGCGCTGTATCACTGTCGCTCAGCAGGTCCAGCGCTGTATCACTGTCGCTCGGCAGGTCCAGCGCTGTATCACTGTCGCTCAGCAGGTCCAGCGCTGTATCACTGTCGCTCAGCAGGTCCAGCGCTGTATCACTGTCGCTCGGCAGGTGCAGCGCTGTATCACTGTCGCTCAGCAGGTCCAGCGCTGTATCACTGTCGCTCAGCAGGTCCAGCGCTGTATCACTGTCGCTCGGCAGGTCCAGCGCTGTATCACTGTCGCTCAGCAGGTCCAGCGCTGTATCACTGTCGCTCAGCAGGTGCAGCGCTGTATCACTGTCGCTCAGCAGGTCCAGCGCTGTATCACTGTCGCTCAGCAGGTCCAGCGCAGTATCACTCGACTTCGAGGCTTTCAACAGGAAGATTTCAAAGAACGGACTTCTGTTATATTTCTGCATTAGTGGCTAAGATCTGTGAACAAATTATATTTCACCGAAGCCCCAGAAGTTTTCGTACTACGTCTTTTCTGTTTGTGTGACTTCCCAATTTGCCAATTTTATAGAACAAATATATCAAACTGAATTTTCTGAAAGAACAAAACATTTTTTTTTCTTATAGGATTGAATAGAGTTTTAAATAACACACCTGCGTTTTTTATAACTCTCGGTGTAACAGCATTTTTTAATTTCATGAGCTGAGATCTAAGTGCGATGTTTTCTTGCGAGCGTACATCAGAGCTGGTCACATTGCTAGGTAGTTTTCTTGCTTGCCACTAATTTCCTACAACGCCTTATCCGATCGGATTCAAATTTTTAACCCGGGTTAACTATAATTAGTGTGAGATTCATGGAAAAATTGATATGTGGAAATGCCTCTGCTGAATGTTATATAGAATAGGATAATCTCAGTTGTAATTTCCATGTGATAATTTGACAAAGCCTCTTCTGATCAGCTCCAGAATGTCAACACTCTTGGACGAAAAAAACACAGGTGCATACAGATCGTTGCTGAAAATGTTTCGGTCCTTTGACCTTGGTCACTCCAAATGATAAAAGAAAAAGAGGGAGCACAGTATAAATAGTTGAGAAAACAGGAGTCAGGTCATCTAAGAGCTGCGTCAAATGGTAGCAAGGGATGAGTGTGGAGTATTTTCATACGTGTAAAGGACGGTGTTATGGTGTATTTGTTAGATCTTTGTTCCGTGGTGTTGGCATTAACAAACAATTAAGGATGCTTCATTACAGTGACGCCTGTCAGTATTGGATTCTCTGTAGACCAGCTCTGCTTTGTTCCAATTCATGAGACGTTCCTCTTCAGTTCTGTGTCAGATAAGCACTTTTTTAGTGTCGTTTAGATAAGAACAAATGGACACAAGAAAGGAGGAACACTGCAGCAGGCCTGTTGACCCATACTAGGCAGGTCCTTCACAATCCATTACCCTCTACTTTCATTTGTTAGACACCACATTACACAGTGAAGATCAAACACAGATACAGATCAGATACAGCAGAAAGTCTTCGCAATTAACATAATTTCCTTGAAGATAGGCGAGCCATTCCTAAATCTGCACCACAACAATTGACGTCATCTAAACACTCCTCCTCACCTGCAATCCGCGCCTACCTTCAAGCAAGCTCAGACGAATTACGACGCAGTCTCCGAGAGATGTCCACACGGATCACCATTCACTGTACCTCTCTACCTTCTGACAACTGCTCTATGAAAAATGTTGATAATTTTTAAGAGTCTAATGTTCATTAATAATTATTATTAATTTGTATTTAATTGGAGTGACATTTATTGCTTCTCTCTTTATGTAAAATAATTAATTTGTCGATTATTATTCATTTCAAGACTACATTTAAGTCACATATTTAGGCAAGTTTTGCATGGGAGTAATTCTATGTTGTTAACCATGAAAGCTGTAACGTAACTGTTAATTAAAAAAATATATAATATAGTTTACATTTAAGCTATACTAAACTTTAATTTGTATAGAAGACATGTTCATTAATATTTTAGTTTCTCTAAGGCAAACATTTTCTCACTGAAATAATGAGTGGAAAAACGTTATTAATTAAATTTAAGTTGTCGAATTTTCGACAAGTAGAATGACCTGCAGGGGACGACATCACCTGTCGAATATACCACTTAAACGAGGCAACATTTTCCTGTGACGCCTTGATTTCGGTTGTTTAACGAGCACTGCCTTGGCAGTGCTTTCCTGATCCTTTAATATATAAAACTCTTCGTGGGCAATTACTACGACATGAGAAATATCCACTAAATATGGAGATCACAAGTTGAGGCACCAGAAACAACCTCCATGTTTAAGTATCAAGAAGTCATTATTGAGATCTCAAAACATCTTCAGTTTGATTTTACCTCCCTGGAAATTATCCCTTTTTGAATTCGAGATGAGTCATAATAAACGACTGCCAATGAATAAACAAAAGTATGGAGTGGGATCCGAACACTGGTCCTGAATGGCAGCCGTTCCAGTGCTCTAACACTGGGCCACTAGGCTTCTAATAGGAATATTTCACAGATAGCACATTATGGTGGTCTATGACAAAGACATGACACAGCAGTGCTTTTTGTGATGTTTCGCTATTAGAAGCCTCGTAGCCTAATGGTAGAGCGCTGAACCTGCTGCCACTCAGAACCACGGTTCCGATCTCTGTCCATTCTTTTGCTTATCTCTATTAAACTGGTTCCCAATGACGTAAGATCTTACTAGGAATAAATATAAAGTATGGACTCTGGGAAGAAATTTCTCAGCATAATATATCCTATACAGAGGTGAGCTTAGAGACGTGTTATAATTTTATGTATTATTTGTAGCATATGCTTACATATGCTTTCTATTCATGTAACAATTATTTTAGGAGTGGTAGATTTTTTCTAGGTGATGTATATTGGGTAAAAGGGCTCTCAGTTGAATCAAGATCCTACTAAACACCAGTGTAACTAAATTTAAAAAAAATCTTTCGATTTACAGTCTTAAAGCTACTTAAGCAACCTTGATATTATCCACGTAGATGAGTTACACTCTTTAAATTATTTAACTAAATATTCAAAGGCAACATGGGGGGCTGTTTAAGGGTATGTATTAATAAGATCCCTCACACACACACTGTTGAGATTATTTTCAGCGAAGCTACTGTAGCTGACGTAGAATAAACACTGAAACCAACACGTAAACCACAACTCCTGTACTCGGGAAGCAAATCGATCCAGTGTGACGACCATAGACAGTTAACAAGTGATCCTCATACCCAGTGACCTGTTATTCTCTTGTATCATTTGGAGTAACAAAGGTCCAAGGATCAAAACGTTTCCAGTAAAGACGTCCTAAGTGTATGCATTTGTGTCCTTTCATCCAATACTGTCGTGTCGTTATTCCTTCTGGTAGTGAAGTGTATAGACTCTATTTTGCCATTTTTAATTTTGAAAGCGTGTAGTTTAATTTTTGCTCTAAAAAAAAATGGGTGTAAACCTTAATGCTGGTGAGGGATCCTTGACCCACGTACGATGACCTATCCTCCTCTCCCTTATATCGAAACTGGATGCCTCCCATTCCTCTGGCAGTATATAATCTTAACGGTTTAGCGTATCCCCATCATTAACGTATTATTATTATTATTATTATCAAAAAGAAGCGCTAAGCCACAAGGGTTATACAGCGCTGCAGGGTAGGAAAGGAAGCGAGGGCATTGGGTAGTAGTAGGGGGGCAGGGGGCGATCAGTAGGTTACAGAAAACAGCGGGGCAGGGGATAGTGCAGGGTAGAGGGGTAGCAAGAGATCGAGGTAGAAAAGGCTGAAGGTATCATCAGAGTTTGTGAAGTAAGTCAGTTGTTGTCAAAAAGTCAATGAGAGAGTCCGGATGAAAGGTGGGTCCATCAGCGAGAAGGGAAGGTAAAGAGAGAGCAGCGGAGCGAAGACGACGACGGAGGTAAATTCTGCGTGCTCGTTGATAAAGTGGGCAGTCCAACAGAATGTGGCTGACTGATAATGGAACCTGGCAATTCTCACAGAGAGGAGCAGGGCGCCTCTCCATGAGATATCCATGAGTAAGACGAGTATGGCCAATGCGAAGACAGGAGAGAGTAGTCTCCCAACCTTGACACTGGTGACAAGACGGCCAGTAACCTATACTCGGTTTAATAGATTGAAGTTTGTTACCGAGTAGAGTAGACCAACGTTGTTGCCAAATAATTAACGTAAAAACAAAAAAAAAAATCTGCACATCAATCTTTATGGCAGTTGCAAGTTTTGACATGAATGAAACTTTTTTCGGGGGGGGGGGGAAGGAGGGGGTTAGTCTGCGTATTTGAAAAATTCCCTGTTTTATAACATACTTAATAAACTTATATTTAATGGATTTTCTTCAGTCACTAGAGAATGCATCTTCTAGTGGGCATCAAACTTTTAGTGCTTATGTGTTGACCCTTATGGGTACCCTCTCTATTTTAGGTTGTGTAAGTTTTAATATGCTGGTTAATACAACTAGCATGTTAAAATTGATTTCGTTGAAATTACCGGATAATGTGTCTTCTGATCTATAATAAGTTGCAATGTTTAATTGTATTGGGTTATACTACTTGAAATCTTAATCCTGTGTCCATAACATTAGCGAGCACTCATAGTCATGGAGTAATTCGAAACTGTTCTTCATGACTCTCAAAATCATAATGACACGATTACAAACCACTCACCGCGAGTTCAATTCCTACCCGTACCGTGAGTCCTTTTTCCTGGCTTCACTATTCATATATATCTTTGCTCTTTGGCCATATGACTGAAGTCTCTTCCAGTTATTTCTTATGATCTAAAAAATCTTCCTCCTTCCATCATGTACAAAGGTGGAGGGGAATTTTAAATGTACTGAACTGTACGTAATTATCTTGGTCTACATCTTGTCGGTACTAAGTAAGTTTGTTCAGGTATACACAAATACAGTTACATAGATTATCATACATAGCAGCATATGTGTAGAAAACCTAGAATAACCCAAAAAAAAGTCAGAGTGAGTTACTTCCATTGGCGTCCTTTATATTACCATACTATTTTTCTTTTCCCGTTTACCGCAAGCCTTTGTACACTTGAATGAACATTTACTGCTTTTCTTTCTATGCTCCCTCTAAAAAACGCTGCAGCTTCTCTGTTCCTGCCCTCCCCATGATTATTATTATTATTATAATCAAGGGGGAAGCGCTAAACCCGGAGGATTATACAGCGCCTGGGTGGGGGGGGGGGATGTGGAAGGCATTCAGGCTTAATTCGGGGAACTGGAGCACTGATCCAATTCCCTAAATCAAGAGCCCCTCACCAACATCAAGGAACCTTCCTTGAGGGACCCTCCCCATGAGACCATCAATGTCTTGACTCTGAACTCATCATTCTTCGCACTTCCTGCTCTCCACAATTTTTTCAATCAAACGGAAATATCTGCAATGAGTCACTTTCGTATTTAAATTTTATCATATACATTTTTAAGCTGTGTGCATTTATCCTTAAAAAATTTTCAGTGTTGTTTTGGGTTTCTATTGGTGTCATTAATATATGTGGTTAGCAGCGGTTTTTTTTTTCAGCCGTTATTTCGAATTCACCAGCATTTAATTTTTTTTTTAATTTTCTTCAGTCCTTACCAAATTTATTTTATACTAATTTTAATTTGCTTTCAATTATTTCTGGTACTTTTCGTCTATTCTGAAATTTAGTACTAGAATTTTGAGGTCATCCTACTGGCGTGGTGTGTGTGTGTGTGTGTGTGTGTGTGTGTGTGTGTGTGTGTGTGTGTGTGTGTGTGTGTGGGTGTGTGTACTCACCTAATTGTGGTTGCAGGGGTTGAGACAGCTCCTGGCCCCGCCTCTTCACTGATCGCTACTAGGTCCTCTCTCTGCTTCCAGAGCTTTGTCATACCTCGTCTTAAAGCTATGTATGGTTCCTGCCTCCACTACATCACTTGTTAGGATATTCCACTTCCTGACGACTCTATGACTGAAGAAATACTTCCTAACATCCCTATGACTAGTCTGAGTCTTCAGCTTCCAATTGTGACCCTTTGTTTCTGTGTCCCATTTCTGGAACACCCTGTCTTTGTCTACCTTATCTATTCCATGCAGTAATTTGTATGTCGTTATCATGTCTCCCCTGACCCGCCTGTCCTCCAATGTCGTCAGTCCGATTTTCCTCAACCTTTCTTCGTAGGACATACCCCTGAGCTCCGGAACTAGCCTTGTTGCAAACCTTTGCACTTTCTCTAATTTATTGACGTGTTTGCCCAGGTGTGGGTTCCAAACTGGAGCTGCATACTGTGTGTGTGTGTGTGTGTGTGTGTGTGTGTGTGTGTGTGTGTGTGTGTGTGTGTATGTGTGTATGTATGTGTGTATGTGTGTATGTGTATGTGTATGTGTGTGTGTGTGTGTGTGTGTGTGTGAGAGAGAGAGAGAGGGGGGAGGAGCACGAGTGTATTTCGGCATTTGAGTGTTTGTGTATTTAATTTGCTCTTATTAATAGGACAAGATCAAATTGCAGGTGCATACCAAAAACTACATCGTTCCCGACCTTCCCTGAGACGCCTCCAGCCAGGTACCATTATCTCGAACGGAAACATTTTATATGTCCAATGAAAATGTAAAGTGACCTAACACAAACTAACTTGTAAATTTAAAGGAAGGCCATTAGCGTAAAACAGTGTCAACTCAGTGTTAACGAATTTTTTTTTCATGTCTGGTACAAGCAGCTGGGAGCGAGTAAATAGTGAATTAATTTACTGCGTCTTCTAATGAGAAAATTTTTGTTGGCCAGGCAGTGTATTGAGCTACAGGATGGAGTTGTCGCCAAGGTGCAATTCCCTCTCCCTATCTAGCTATATATATATATATATACAGTGGACCCCCGGTTAACGATATTTTT
The DNA here is from genome assembly GCF_038502225.1 of Cherax quadricarinatus. NCBI lineage: Eukaryota > Metazoa > Arthropoda > Malacostraca > Decapoda > Parastacidae > Cherax > Cherax quadricarinatus. The sequence goes on along the minus strand of NC_091321.1, from coordinate 32,775,172 downwards.
TCACTCCAGAAGTATGTTCAGGTGCCAGTACTGACCGAATTTGTTCCCATAAGGAATATTGTGAAGTAGATTAGTCCATTTCAGACCCCCAAACATACACATACAAATGCACTTACATAAATACACTTACATAATTGGTCGCATTCGGAGGTGATCGTTATGCGGGGGTCCACTGTATATATATGTATATATATATATATATATATATATATATATATATATATATATATATATATATATATATTATATATATATATATATCAGTGAAAAGACAAAACAGTTGGTTTTGAATCATTTAGCAAACTGCGGCAGGCCAGGATTCGACCCTACGATACATTGCCCCGCCTCACGAGGCCACACATGAGCCTAGCGAACTAGGCTTGTTCCATGTTGCGAGGACACTCGTGGCAGCTGCATGCTTCTGTTTGATTCCTGGCCTGCCGCAGTTTGGTAAAAGATTCAAAACAACTTGTTTCGTGGCATCATTGCTGTATAGAGTGCTTGTGGAGGCGGGTATTCTAACAGGAGGAGGCTGAAATTAATCCTTGAACATACAACTGCCACGAGTGTCCTCGCAACATGAAACAAGCTTAGTTCGCTAGGCTCATGTTGTTTATAGGATCGATGGATCAGTTGGTAAGGTGACATGTACACTGTTTGGCCTCTTGAGGCGGGACAATGTGTCGTGGCTTTAAATCCTGGCCTGCCGCAGTTTGGTAAATGGATATATATTTTATATATATGCAACATATCTTTATTTATTTAATTAATTTATTTTACCAAAAGAACCTTAGAAAACTTATCTAACGTGATTCTTGCAGGATTTGGTGGTCCTGTGGGTTAGGGCGTCATGTGGTTTTTCGCTCACCATGAGGTGGGCCAAAACAACATGGGTTCTAGTCCTTGGCTAGTCACGGTGTTGTTTTTGATCAATACTACTTGTTTGTGGTTATAATTATATATATATATATATATATATATATATATATATATATATATATATATATATATATATATATATATATATATATGCAATAAGATCACAGTAAACAGGTGATTTCAGAATATGCATAACAACCACTGTGAAAGTATAGAGAAATTCCAAGTGCTTTCGTGACTACTCACATTATCAAGGAACAATGAAAGTAATGCATCAAAGGAAGGCACATAAAGGGTCTAGCCCACACCTCACTATCACGTCCCACAACAAAACAACACCTGATGCGCTACTCATAAGGGAACACTGCAGCAGGCCCGCTAGCCCAACTGGGTTGTGTGAAGTACCTGTCTAGGTGGGCCAGCGGGCCTGCTGCAGTATTCCCTTTCTTATGAGTCGCGCGTCAGGTGTTGCTTTGTTGTGGGATTTGATAGTGAGGTGTGGGCTAGACCCTTTATATGCCTTCCTTTGATGCATTACTTTCATTGTTCCTTGATAATGTGAGTAGTCACAAAAGCACTTGGAATTTCTCTATTCTTTCACAGTGGTTTGTTTTGCATAATATATATATATATATATATATATATATATATATATATATATATATATATATATATATATATATGTGTGTGTGTGTGTGTGTGTGTGTGTGTGTGTGTGTGTGTGTGTAAACAACCACAGACAGTCGATCTTAATGCAAGACAAGCCACGGGGGGGGGGGAATCTTAGCTCAAGTACTTTCACATTTCTTAATGCTTCATCAGGAGCTGTGGGGGGGCTTGAATGGGTGGGGATGGATCGCATGGGTGACGTGGGTGGTTTGGGTGGGGTGTGGGCAGTAGTGGACAGTGAGGGTGAGGGCAGGGTAGGTGATGAAGGCTAGACGAGTAGTGTGGGTGGGGGTGAGTGGTGTGGGTGGGAGTAACTGTTGTGGATAGGGTATGTGTTCCGTGCGGAAGTGGGCGAAGAGGTAAGGTTATGTGGAGTGGGAGGGGGTGGGTGGTGTGGATGTTGGCAGGTAGTGTGAGCAGGGATAGTTGCTGTAGGTGGGGAGTAGTTGTTTTGGTTGTGGGTAGGTGACATGATGGCGTGAGTGGTGTGGGTAGGTAGGCTTCACCTACTAGGGGTAGGTGAAGTCAGGCGCTCGTGGTGAGGGTGTGCTCAGTGGGTGGTTAGGGATAGTGTAGGGGTGTAGGCTGAGGAAGGGTGAGTGTTGCGAGTATACGTATTGGGTGTAGTTGGAGTGGGTGAGGTGTGAGTGGTAGATGTAGTTTGGGCAGGGGTGGTGTGGATGGTGCTGAGTGGTGTGGGCGGTAATGTTTGGTAGTGATGTGTGTGAGTGGTGACACGTGGTGTGGGTGGTGCTGAGTGTAGGTGGTAAGTGGTGTGGGCAGCGATGGGTGGTGAGTGGTGTAGTGGGTGGTTCGGGTTTCCACAAGTGGCTACTATAACTATTCCCCATATCTTTCTCCTTTGCCTGTTCCTACACCTGTTCCTCACACCTGAATAGCATATCTGGCCCCCATACATGTTCCCTTAACCAGTCCCCATACCTGTCACTTCACAGCTGACTTACATACCTGTCATCAACACCTAATTCTCACACCTGGTCTACACGCTTCTTCCTTAGACCTGACCCAACACACCTGTCCCCAACATGTAGTTTAGGCTGGGGTGGTGTGGGTGGTGCTAAGTGGTGTGGGCGGTGATGAGTGGTGTGGGTGGTGACACGTGTAGGTGATAAGTGGTGTGGGCAGCAATGGGTGGTGATATGGGGTGTGGGTGATGTGGCTGGTGATGGGCGGAGTGGAAGGTGATGGGCGGTATTATGAACACAAGTGTAGACTATTGACCTGCACACCTTTCCGTAACGTGAAAACTAATTAAGAACGAGCCAAAAGGCAACTGAGTAAATGATTGTATTTAATTTATCAACAATAAGCCTATGTACAGTATTTACAACCTTGTACAATGAGGCGAATCCAAACACAAGACACGGTGAGAACCGTAGCGACCATCTGGGAAGGTAAGTCTGCCAAAGCTGCTTCACGAACGCCCCACATCGCTTCACAGCACTGGTGGGCTTCCTTGTTATTGGCTGGCTGAACAATGTATTGGTAAAACGATGGGGCCCCTGATCGTTAAACCCTTAGCACCTGGTTTATTGGTCGGGAGGCATGCCTATGTGGGTGTTACATACATTTAGCATACCACAGGTTTTGTGGGTGATGGGTAGCGTGGGCGGTGATGGGTGGTAGGTGGTGATAGATGGTGTGGTTGGTGGGTTGTGTAGGCTGTGATGGGTGGTGTGGTTTGGTGTGGGTGGTGGGTGGTGTGGGCTGTGATGGGTGGTGAGTGGTGTAGTGGGTGGTTCGGGTTTCCACAAGTGGCTACCATAACTATTCCCCGTATATGTCTCCTTTGCCTGCTCCTACACCTGTTCCTCACACCTGAATAGCATATCTGGCCCCCATACATGTTCCCTTAATCAGTTCCCATACCTGTCACTTCACAGCTGACTTACATACCTGTCACCAACACCTAATTCTCACACCTGGCCTACACACTTCTTGCTTAGACCTGACCCCAAACACCTGTCCCCAACACCTGGCTGTCACACACCTGCCAGGTTAGTCGTGTGTGCGGAAGGGAACTGCAGATGTAAACATAGTGTGAGGGTTGCTGAGTTCCTAGTCACAGAGTCGATAATGTTGAGGTTCTTGGGTGAGTCAAGCGGCCACTCGCCCTTATTGTAGTGTTTGGGATGACTTCATTTTGTTTGTCGAAGTTTGTAAAAAAAGTGTTTAAATTCCGTGGGAGAGAGAGAGAGAGAGAGAGAGAGAGAGAGAGAGAGAGAGAGAGAGAGAGAGAGAGAGAGAGAGAGAGAGAGAGAGAGAGAGAGAAAGAAAGGGAGGACACAGGGACTAAGGAAAAGGAAAGGTGAAGGTGCTTGACAGAACTAACATTTCGAGCGATGTTTTTTGTGGCACGGTTTTAGATGGAGAATCGCAAATTTCATGCCCGGGTGTGTTTAGAAGGAAGTGCAGAAGTCAACACTTGACTAAGACTCCCACTTCTCCTTCCCTATACCTAAACAAGAACTAGTGTTCTTGGAGGCGCTCCACTCAACACCACAAGGTAAACAAGGAAACTTAGCTTCATGTGATTTTCGCTTCAATCTTTATTTTAACAGAGCTTTACCGGGTGCTAAAGTGTGGTAAAGTATACCTGAATGACTGTGTGAGGGACAAAATGTCAGGATGGACGAGAGTCTTCTCTATGTATACGGAAATAACTGCCTCATACTGTCACTTTTTCCTGTTCATTACCTGGCGATGGAGGTAGAATACTACATAACTATGTTGGTGGATGACACCATACTTATGTGACTACAATTACACGGCGGTAGTGAAGATAAGACACACTGCAGAACATCTGAGTTTATGTTGGGTATGGATGAGAAAAGAGCATGGACTGGACGCAGCAACTCTTCCCTCAACATCATTCTTGATGATTTCGGTGATTTTTCGAGTCTCAGTAACCGCTCATTTTACTAAAACAGATTTTTTTTTTTATTCTTGTCGGATATTTTTCCCACCAAATATAGACTACAAATTAAATTCAGTAAATAACATTTCAAATTTCTCGTTTTTTTGACAAATCTTTGGCATAAATCTCTCGTATAACTAAACAGTTTTAATGCTATATTCATATTGTAATCTTAATTGAAGACATTTTCCAGTTTTCAGAAAATATACTTGGACCTGGAGAGGATTTCGGGGGTCAACGCCCCCGCGGCTCGGTCTGTGACCAGGCTGTTTTTTACACAGAATCTTACAGACACAGCCATCAGCATTTTGTGGGGAATTCTTAATCAAATTATTTTATTAATGAATAAAATTTTTTATATACAACAAGAATTCTGAAGTTTTTAAAGAAGGTAAATAAAGATTTAACAATAAATTAAAACTTGACATATTCTTGCTTAAATAAGATTCTTTGTCCTTCTTAGGATTGTATAATGTATTTCTAGCAGAAATAAAAGATTTGTATTTTTTTAATATTTAAAATCAAATGTTATTTCTTATATCTTCAATATTTCGTCAACTATGAACTCTGGGTTGGCAATACACACAGCTCCTAAGAACATAGAGAAGAACACGGAATGCTTAAATCACGCCATGATATACTGTACAATAGTTACAATTTAAATTATTCTTTGCTGTTAATAATTAAAACATCTAAAACTGGTAATGAGTTATTTTGTTCAAACGCAACAGTGGACTTTATGGATGCAGCCAGACTAGTGAATTTAAGTAGAAATTAGTTTATTGTAGATGAATGGTTCACAGAACCGACACGTTGATAAATTAGACATGTGCAACTCTTGGGTATCTTTATTAAGGAAACATTTCGCCACACATTCTATTCAAGATTGATGGACTGACCACATCGACTCAAGGTTGAGGGACTGATTACCTCATTCTACTCCTTTTCTTCAAGATTCTTCTTTGTATGGACTGATGAAGCCACTGTGTGGCGAAACGTTTCCTTAATAAAGATACCCAAGAGCTGCACATGTGTCTAATTTATCAAATTAGTTTATATCTATATTCTTGAGAATTAAGCAAAGAACAGCATCCACATGTCTGTACAATTTAGCTTCATCAGGAAGAATTCTGTTAGGCAGTCTGGTTTCAGAAGATTCCATGTATAAATTCCTAAGTACTAATGAGAAAGAGGATTATCCGTTTTTATATCAAACTTCTGAGTATAAAATTAGTCATTAAACACAAATTTTGTATCAACAATGCAACGATTAATAAGATAAATGACTGCTGACACAAGTATTGTTAAATCGTAATTACTAACGTGTTTAGATAGGAAACTTAAATCATCAACTGGAATTTTTGTGAATAATGATGTTACATCAAAACTAACCATATTGTAATCATTTAAGTCAGACAAAATGTTTAATATGTCATCTAAATCAATATTATTCTCAACATTAAAGTTAGAAACGCTGCCTGCAACTGGGCTCAATATATCTACTAGCATGACTTAAGAAATCGTAATGACACGATTGCAAATAAACCATACCCCCGGCCGGGATTGAACCCGCGGTCATAGAGTCTCAAAACTCCAGCCCGTCGCGTTAGCCACTAGACCAGCTAGCCACAATAAGATTCATCCAACTAGGTATATTTCTACACCATAGGAAAGTTAGCACAGTCATGTTGACGGCAGTGAAGGGACTTGAGCTAGAGTTCGTCACGGCCACGCTAGCTGGAGATTCGTCTGTAAAAACTTGCATTTGTGGTCACAGAGGTGCCTGTGCTAACTTTCCTATGGTGTAGAAATATACCTAGTTGGATGAATCTTATTGTGGCTAGCTGGTCTAGTGGCTAACGCGACGGGCTGGAGTTTTGAGACTCTATGACCGCGGGTTCAATCCTGGCCGGGGGTATGGTTTATCTACTAGCAATTTGATTAATTTGTAGCCAACTGAACCAATGGAGCTAATTATATGTCTGGCTGGATTACCTAGTTTGTGTGCTTTGATCAATCCATACATGCATAGTAAAGATGGATTGGTGGTCAAGATTTTAATTACATCATCTCTGCCTTTCAGTAGCCACTTTATCTAAGGAATTTTTCTGAGATTGCAGTAGATATCTGTATCTTTCAAGAGATTATTCATCTTGCCTTGGTAATCAGTTTGATTTAAAATTACTTCTTAATTTGTTTCGCTTGCCTTAGATGCAATTTTTCATTATTTTTAAGACTTTCATATGAATTAAAAAATCTCTGAGGGCAATTGGGAAAATTTTGTTTTGTAATGGAAATATAAATCATACCTTAAAGTGATTTCATCAATAGTAGATTTTTTCAGAGCTGCAAAAATATTTGCAATCTCCAGATTATTGACTTTTTTAGGGGCTGCAAACCTTAGACTGATCCCTTGAGCAGTAGTTTTATTATCTAATGCTTCATTTTACAAGTTAATACAAAAACTGTCATATTGCTGTCACTGATTTCATTTGAACTTTCTAACTTGCGTTTTACTTTGTTTTAGAGCGCATTAGAAATTCTTCAGAGTTTGTTTTAACAGTGATGTAAGATACTTGATTGGCAGTCAGATGGTATTGCCTGATTAAAGCAATATTTTCTTGGATCTCAATATTTTGCATTCCTCCATTACCTCAGTTTTCAGTAATTTCAGTACGTTTCTGCAGAATGATTCTCATGTAATTATTAAAAGGGCAATTAGTAATGGCAAGATGTCTATTTGACAAAAGACATTTAAGCAAAACATATTCATTCTGAATATTCTCAGCAAGTTTTCCCAGTCTTTCTCCTTTGGTTTCCAAGTTATGTTCTGCACTGTTCAAATCACGTAAGTTTAAAATTCGGCGGAAGTTTTTTTTTAATATTTTTTAATAACATATTTTGTCTAAATCTCAAAATAACCACTTCTGTATAAGTAAAATATTCAGTAGAACGTTTATTACCCTAAACCTAACCATACAGAATATAAACTAATCTTGTGCGACAGACACCATCAAGAACAGAAAGTCGACACTAAGCAATGGTATAGGGGTAGTGGTTTATAATAGACTCCAGATCAGTTAACAATGTCAGAGCAATACACACTTGTATATGCTCTGAAGTCAAGTTGTTTCCAGCAGACTCTCAATCCAACTGAATGGAATTTAAGTGTACTTTTCCAGGCCTAAACGTCATAGGCACTACAATGTCTTGCAAATTCTACAATGAAGGAGGTTGGTACTGGCTACAAATAAGTTACCAAAAATCTTATCAAATTTCAAGAACTCATTGTCATGCTTGTATGTGCATATATACACTTCTTGCATATAGATTCGAAGTTAGAATGATGCAGCATGGCACTAGTCATCTATAAATTAAATAAGTTATGACAAGCTTCAAAGATCACGCATGAGAAAAAAATGACGGATCGCAGACGCCAGTCCAGAAAAACAGATCTAGTTCTGAGCTACAAAAACAAGAAAAAACGAAGAATATGTGTATCTTCTGTAATAGGGTTCCTGGATCCATTAAGCCTAATAAGGTTTCCACGTCTGATCCTGATTTCAAAGTCTGGAAATGTGAAACAGAACTTCGTGACACAGAACTGCTGGCAAAATTAGCTGTAGGGGACATTATGGTTATTGGTTCCCAGTTCCATGGTAAATGCATAACAAAACCATACAAAGAGGCACAGTTCTCAGGAAAAAACTGAACTGAAAATTCACCAAGACCCTTGTTGCTTCGATGAATTGGTTTCGTACATTGAATCCTGTGAAGTCAATGGGAGCCATTTTATACTCAGGTATGGGATAATGGTTATAATTACCGACCTTAGATCTCGTACCGAAGAAAGGGATGTGTTACTTGCATATTACCAAGATAATGGAGACGCTCTATAAGAAGCATGCAGTGAAGACTTCGGTGCGCTAACTCTTGCAAATACATTCAAGATCATTCGATGAGATGTCTTAAAATTAACACAGTCATTCGATGGAAGACTGCTTGCTGACTGTCAGGAAAAAATCATGCCTCAATCTGTAACAACATTAGTGAGCATGATACTTACCGGGACTAATATTAAAGACCAGTCTGTGAAGCAGAATCCAACATCTTGTTTAACAGTCTGAAATCATCTTAAAGTCAGACTTCATCAAGTACAACTTACCTGCGCAACAGAGATAGACACGTTTCCATATATTTTTCCCTGAAAATCCGTGGTGAGACAAGAGAGGTCTCGTAGACACAGTTATACAACATAGGTTTGTGCATCTAAAATCACCAAAACAATGTAAAGGTAGCAATTAGAGAAGAGAGGAAAAAAGAAGTAAGAAGAAGGGTAGTGCTTCCATCAGAGGTGTCAAGTAACTGGCAAAACGTCCTTCGTTTAATGAGAATAAACGGAGCTCTCTCACTTGCCGGCAGCAGAGGTTACACTCACCTTCAAGGCAAAGAAGTATACAGAACACATAGGGTCCAAAAGCTTTCATTAACAAGAATAGAAAATAAAAGATCGAGCCATGAACACACAAGAAAGCGCACACATACTTGGTACTGTATGTGTTCGATGCAGCACCTGACAAGCATCAGAGATCATGGTAAGAACATCAGACAGAGTGTGGTGCTAATTCTGCCTAAAGTGCAGAACATCCCAGTGAAAGAAGCATAAGTAGAGAGGCACCACAGATATACTGCAACACTTGCTACTGCAGCTACTTTGGGTCTATCAAAAGCAGCCACATGAGCAATGCTTCATGCCTTCACTGAGAGTCATACAACTTCATTCTTTAAGGGAAAAGAAAGAGAGGACAGTATGGCGTGCCTTCCTGCTGCTAGCAGACGCCCAACCAAAAATTCCTGGCAATGTTTTTGACCTGCTGGATACATATTTTGCTCTTATGTGAAGCAAAACATGCGGATTGCCAAGAATCAAAGAATATCCTTCCAACACAAGCAGCTCCCAAACATGATACACTAAATGCAGCCTCCCAAGGAGGGCCCGACTGTAGGCAAACTACACAAAACAATGCTATCAAGTCCAGCTGATAGGTCATGGAACCGATGTGGACTACCACTAGTCAAGCTCAAGACGCATATGAACAAATGTATTGCAATTAGGCGTGCAGGGGTCTGTGCAGGCGCAACGAGGCAAGCCTCCAACCACTCTTTGTTGATGTGAAAGCAACTGTTACCAAAAGTGATTTCAGCGTAAATTTATTGCCTGACATGGCTATTTGACTGAATTGACATCACTTTTACCGACTGTGTAAAACCAGTAACTTCTTCACAGGCATGTATTAACCAGTAACATCACTTGTACGGAGAAGCATAAACCAATAACATACTCAAATAATCAAATAGCGTAACATTTACTGTTACCGTCCAATATATACCAAAGACGTCACTTTATTAATAAGTACAAAACAGTAAGGTCACCTTAAATTAAACCAGTAACGTTACCTTTACGAGTATGAAACAGTACTATCACCTTTGTTATCGAATTTAGACAAGTAATGTCACCATAACGACGATAGTACTAGCAAAGTCACCTTTACTCACGAGAAAATACTAGTAACATCATTTTTACTCAGTTTTATAAACTTTGCTGACTATTATAAACTAGTTACTTCACTTTAACTAACGAGTTATCAATATTAAGTCTATAAACTAGTAACGTCAGACGCTGGCGAGCTTGGCGAGTAAAGTCGGTCTTGCTGACTAGTTTAAACAAGTTACGTCACCTTTTTGACGAGTGTAATTACGTAACGTCAATTTTGTTGACGTCTATAAACTAGTAACGTCAGTTGCTGACGAGTATAAAGTAGTAACGTCACCTTCAGTGATGAGCGTAAATACAAAGTTCAAGGAAGACAATTAAGTCTCGAGAGCAACATTAATAAGGCCGAGATGTAAAAGTCTAAAGTCTAAAAATAAGGTGGAGCAGATGAGCAATGTTGTCAAGTATAAACAACGCCTCCTCACCTCCCCACGAGTCGTGTCAATAAAGCTAGCCACTTTACCAGCCTTTGCTCACCTCCACCAAACATTGCAAAGTCGGCGCATTTGTGTGTGGCAAGAGTCGTTGACGCCTCTCTAAATATTAGGGTCAAAAAGTTTTGCAAATAAAATTAAACGAGAGTCTCTCCTCGTTTTCGCTACCTCTGGAGAATTGTCATTATGTTTCGCTCTCTGGAGTATTCCAGATGAGAATGAAGATGGGCAGAGGCAGGAGTGTGCCAGGTCTATTTTACCCACCACTGCCAAGTGAAAATAAACACTCGTTTATAAACCTCACGACTTATTTAGATAGGAAATATTTTAGCGAGTACATCATGTTTATTCATATTCCTCTCTGTCTCCATACACGAGCCACCAGGCTTCCTGGTGCACAACCAATGACTAATCTCAATCAACGACGACTCTTAGTGCGGGAGGAACGACTAATCTCATCTCAATCAACGACGACTCTTAGTGCGAGAGGAACGACTAATCACACTCCACGCCGACTTTTTGTGTAGGATTAATAACTAATCATAATCCACGACGACTCTTGGTGTGGGAGGAACTGCTAATCATAATCCACGGGGAGGAACGACTAATAACAACACTGTGCAAGATTTTTTTAATTGACTCTATGGTATCTTCGGTATATATATGGAAAATAGTGATTCATAGTGTTTTATATTCACCTCTATCACATCAGGCTGTCAAGTTATACGGAAACGTTACTTTTCTCTTTTCCTATATCATAATTAATGGAGAAAGTGGTATATTACCAATTAAAATGCTTGCCAATTGGCCATAGTGTCCAAATGTCAGAAACTTACGCAAATATGAAGACACTAATATCTGCAATCAAGTACCAGAATCACAATTTTCTCATTTGTGGTGATTTAAAAGTTATTGCTCCCCTACTAGGTCTTCAAGGTGGATACACCAAGTATCCCTATTTTCTGTGTCTTTGGGATAGTAGGGCAGACAGCCAGCACTATGAACAAAAAGACTGGCCACCAAGAGCCAGCTTCTTACCCGGAAATCACAACGTGAAAACTGTGCCACTAGTTGACCCCCAAGAAAATTTTGCTGCCACTACTCCACATCAAATTAGGGCTTATGAAAAATTTTGTGATGGCCTTGAACAAAAATGGAACTGCTTTCAAGTACCTGGAGTCAAAGTTTCCTCGTATAAGTGACGGCAACCTAAAGGCAGGAATCTTTGTTGGCCTCAGATTCGGGAATTCATGATGGACAAGCATTTTGATGAAGCATTAGCAGGTGTCGAGGTGAATGTCTGGTTTTCATTCAAGCAGATTGTCCACAACTTCCTGGGAAACAGGCGCTCCCTTGAATACGAAAAAAAATGATCCAAGACCTGATTTCAAGTTTCCAACAACTTGGGTCTAGAATGAGTGTGAAGATGCATTTTTTTGCACTCATACCTTGACTATTTTCCGAACAATTGTGGGGACTACAGTGAGGAACAAGGAGAGTGGTTCCATCAGGATATCTGCACCATGGAAACTCGGTAACAGGGCAAATGGAATGTCAGCATGATGATGGATTACTGCTGATCATTGAAACGTAATGGTCTCGATGCACAGCACAAGCGAAAATCAAAGTGGTCCTCCTTCCTTTGATTCAATTTGTAGTCTTACCATTAGGAATATATTTTTTTAATAAAATCATTTGATTTGATTCATGTTGATTTGGAATTCACATGTTCTTAAAACTAACAGAATGTGCTTTTCCATGATCACTTGCCTAATTTTAATTAACACTTCATTAAAAATTCACATTTTATATTATCTTTTATTTGTATTTTATTCAAAATCCTTACGTGACAGAGCAAAATAGTTTAAATATTTACAATCAACAGCCCAAGAATATATAAGATCGCAACCACGAATAAAAATAAAAATTAAAAAACATTCCAAATTCAGACCAGTGTAATCCATGATTCAACAAAATCTTCGTCTGGAATTTTGAAAGGTTCGAAATTCGTATTGTTCGTTTGTCATCTGTGGCATGCAAAGAGTACGTAACCTTTATTCGGCGCATGGACACACCCTCATTTACAGGCTATCTCCCCCAACCAGCGAACCAGGTTGCTAAGAGTTGATGATGGGGCCCCATCGTTCAACTAGTGACCAGGTTCTAGCCAATAAGAAGGTGGGATTGACAATCGCAGAGGTTATGTGGATACCGCTCTCCTGTCTGCCCTTGTCATTCCCACTCTAGAGCTGGTTGAAGCACGGTCTGCTATCTTGTGGCTTCTATTTCTGCCTTGCTTACCGTGGAGTGCACTATATTTATCACTGTACATAGTGTACATATTGCTGTTATAATTGGTGAAGGATAATATAAGTCTAAACTTTTTCTACTGTGTTTATTTGCTCCCATTACACCTGGGATAACAGGCCATTTGAAATCCTAGGTTGTAATATGGGTAGCCTGTCCGAGAGCTGGACTTAGAGAAACGGTTGAGCTTAGGGTGAAGCTTGTAGCAGGAACATTGTGTAGCTTGCTGTTTCGCTTCGCTTTACAAATTTTGCGTGTCAGTTGCTTATGATCAGCCTTGCTATTGTGTGATCGTTCAACAGCTCGCTACTAGCTTGTTCAGTGTGCTCGCTTCGCTACGGTCAATCTTGTGTGCAGTCGGCTTTGCTTGTATGCGTATTCTGCAATCGTACTGTGCATAGCTAAGCGTGTTCTGCAAATTAACGTGTTACGTTGGGGTATTCGTACTGTGCATAGCGAATAACTTATGCCACCTAGACGAGTCAGACGCCTGGTGTCGGCATATACTTTGCATAACCTACCTAAATTGTCCCTACAGCGTTGTTGGCAAATTGCTCGTTCCATTGGCATTCCCTATAAACGCACTCTTACAGCTGCGCAACTGCGTTCACTTATTGCTGACATACTTATTGAAGAAGAGATGGCACATCAAACTCCTCCCTTTACGGGAGCTAGGGAAAAAACTACTATGTTCTCGCAGGAGGAAGATGATACACCTACGGAGCAAAATGGTCAGTATAGTGCACATGGGTTGTCTCAGGGTGAATCAGCGTCGTTGGCACTTCAGCTGGCAAAAATCAATCTTGAGCAAACTAGGGAACAGAGAGCATTCGCAAGGGAAGAATTTGATAGGGAAAGAGAAAGGAGGCAGTTTTCGCATTCTGTAAACGATTTCAGTTTACAAAAAGCAGTACAGCTTGTTCCCCGCTTCAATGAGGCCGAACCAGAGCAATTTTTCGAAAGCTTCGAAAATCAGGCTCGAGCCTTGAGGTGGCCGGAACAGCACTGGGCAGCGTTGGTTCATACAGCATTATTGGGTAAGGCACAGGAATTTACGTCGGTATTAACTGACGCTGAATTCTCTGATTATCAAGTAGTGAAGACCACAGTGTTGGGAGCATATACATGTATCCCAGCTAAATATCGTAAGACCTTCAAATTGAACAGGCGGCAGCTTGGTCAATCCCTGGTGGACTTTGTGAGACAGCAAACCAAAGCTTTTACCAGCTGGTATAAAGCGAGTGGTGTCTCTAACTTTGAGGAGCTGGTGCAGCTTATTCTGATTGATAACCTGCTGGAGTCTGTGGGACCAGAGGTTCGTGTCTTTCTGCAGGATCGTGACTTAACCACTGCATTGGAGGCGGCCAGGTTGGCTGATACCTTCGAAACGAACCGCTCCTTGTCCGAGCGGTCCCGTCTCTCTTTTCAACAGTCTGGCGTGAGCAGAGATCGACAACATTGGAGAATGAAGTGCCAGCCGGAGGGAGAGCGTCTACGACATCCAACCAAGTCACCTGGTGAGCCACGCTTCTCAACATATGGTCCCCCTGCGGAGAGGCAAACTACTTATGGAGCATCTCGACAACAATATCCAGAGAGGCACCAGCCAGAACGACACCACTTGCAACGTCATCAGGGAGTAAAGGGCAAGCCTGTCGTCTGCTTCAGGTGTAATAAAGTAGGTCATATCAGTTCCAACTGCCCCCAAAAACCTCAACCCATCGGGAAAATCTCTAATATCCCTAGTAACATGTCCCCTAGAGAAGTAGAAAAAGGTATGGCCCCTTATTATTGCGAAAGTCTTATTTCCCTTCAGGAAAACTCAGAACCAACTAAAGTAAATACCTTTAGAGATACTGGAGCATATTGCTCACTTGTCAGAGAAGGAATATTACCCCTTTCAGAGAATACTTCCTTGAATTCCTCAGTTTTATTGGAAGCCTATGGAGGAACTATATATTCTGTTCCTTTGCATAAAATTTATGTACAGTGCAAATATTACACTGGGTACTTGACTGTAGGTATCTCAAAAGGATTTCCCATGAAAAATGCCATGTTATTACTGGGTAATAACATTACTACTGTTACTTCGTGTCCTGAACCTATAATGATTAATGCTTCTCCAGTGTTGGCCATAACTCGGGCAACATCCCAAGGGTTGTCTGGGGAGAATGTTGACCTATCCTTGGACGACTCCGATCTCGGAATAGCCACGTTGTTTTATGAGACACACCGGCCGGAGTCTCGTAAATCAAGTGAACAGACCCCGATCAAGCCTTCCTATTCCCAGGTTGCAGGATTGCCAGATGTCTCTGTTTCCATGCCCGAGGGACTGTCCTTCCGGGAGGAACAACGTAAGGACCCTTCGTTAAAATTCACTTTTGAGGCAGCCATGGGTAAATCCTCTTTGGGTCATCCAGTCAAGTATGAAGTTAAAAATGATTATTTGGTATGCACTGAGACTGGTAAGGAGACAGAGGGCCGGCAATTATACGACAGGTTAGTGGTTCCAACCAAGTATAGACCTCAGATATTAAATATAGCTCATAATACGTCATCAGGAGGTCACTTAGGAATTACAAAAACCTTGTATAGAATCACAAAAGAATTTTATTGGCCAACATTAAAGAAAGATGTGAAGAATCATATTAGGTGTTGCCGAGAATGTCAGCAAGTTGGAAAACCTGGACATTCTATTAAACCTGCACCTCTCCAACCCATACCTGCTGATGGAGAACCTTTTGCAGATTTAATTATAGATTGTGTAGGTCCACTACCTAAGTCAAAGTCTGGAAATCAGTATTTATTTACAATTATGGATAAAGTAACCAGATATCCTGAAGCGATCCCAATGCGTAGTATCAATACTAAAGCTATTCTCAAAGCTTTAACAAAATTCATTTCTTGTTTTGGCATTCCTAAAACTATACAAAGTGATCAAGGTACTAACTTCACTGCCAAAGCATTTAGGGAAGTATTAACTAGGTTAGGGATAATTCACAACTTATCCACTGCCTATCACCCTCAGTCCCAAGGCGCCTTGGAAAGATTCCACCAAACATTAAAAACAATGATGAGAAGTTTTTGCATGCACTTTCCGACAGATTGGGATGAATCTCTACCGTTGTTGCTATTCTCAGTACGAGAGACGGTGCAAGAGTCTACAGGGTATAGTCCGTTTGAGCTGATCTTTGGGCACAATGTACGAGGTCCTCTTCGGGTGCTCAAAGAAGGATGGATGGGAGAAGACGTAAGCTCAGCACTCTACAACCCGTCTTCAAGGTTGCAGGTGGCACGTGAGTTAGCCACGGCTAACCTAAAGATAGCTCAAAGTAAGATGAAACAGAGGTATGACAAAAGTGCACAATTCCGCTCCTTCCATCCAGGAGACAAGGTGTTGGTGCAGGAACCTATACCTGGCCACACCTTGAAAGCTAGATTTACGGGACCTATGCAGATAGTAAGTAGATTATCTGATTTAAATTATGTGGTAGCTCCCATTGATAAGACCTCAAAAACAAAAACTTACCACATTAATCAAATCAAGGCCTTTCATACACCAGATAAAGTCCCAGTAATGACTCTGTCCTCTACCTCTGAGGACGACTCTGACTCTTTGCACTCTATCTCTGAAATTAATACTAAACTTTCAAATTCTGTCCTCCTCAAGGATCCTAGCCCGTTAATGGATGGATTATCTGAAATACAAGCAACCAATTTAACTGAGCTTCTACAGTCATATCCTAATATTTTTTCGGATGTGCCGAAAAAATGTACGTTAGGTTACCATGATGTAGATGTGGGAAAATCTAAACCAATTAAACTCTCCCCCTACAGAGCTAATCCTGAAAAGCAAAGGCTACTTCAGCAGGAAGTAGACTTCTTGTTAGAACATGGTTTAGTGGAGGAGTCATCTAGTCCATGGGCTTCACCGTGCATCCTAGTAAAGAAGGCTGATGGAGGGTTTCGTATGTGCACAGACTACCGTAAAGTGAACGAGGTCACAATTACAGATGCTTACCCTCTTCCTCGTCTGGATGACGTAATTGACTTTGTGGGTAAGGCTACTTTTGTGTCCAAATTAGATCTCCTTAAAGGTTACTATCAGGTACCTTTGACAGATAAGGCGAAGGAAATCTCTGCCTTCGTAATTCCAGGAGGTCATTATCAGTATACAGTTACCCCCTTCGGAATGAAAAATTCCCCCTCTTCATTCCAGAAACTCATCCATCAGGCTATTAAAGGACTTGAAGGCACGGCAGCATACCTAGATGATATTGTTGTGGTGTCTGATACTTGGGATCAACACCTACTTAGACTTAAAGCTCTGTTTGAGACCTTTAAGAATTCCCAATTAACAGTTAATTTGTCTAAATCTTCCTTTGGCCAGGCCACTATCACTTTTCTAGGCCATGAAGTAGGTAGTGGTAATGTTGCACCTAAACTTGCTAAAGTTCTTTCGATTAAAGATTATCCAGTTCCTCATGATAGGAAATCTCTTCAACGTTTCCTAGGCATGATAGGATTTTACAGAAGATTCTGTAAGAATTTCTCAGATATTGTAGCCCCTCTTACCTCTCTTACCAGTCATAAAGTTCCCTTTAATTGGACGTCAGATTGTAACACTGCTTTTAATAAAGCAAAAAGATTATTGTGCTCTGCACCCATTCTCCTGTCTCCAGACTTCTCCAAACCTTTTTCATTACAGGTTGATGCTTGTGAGTCTGGGGTTGGGGCGGTACTATTACAAATCGGGAACAAGGAGTTGCAGCCTGTAGCATACTTTTCAGCTAAGTTCCAGCCACATCAGAGAGCTTACTCTACCATTGAAAAAGAAGCCCTCGCGCTGGTAATGGCTTTGGAGCATTTCGATGTTTATGTGGGCCAGACATCGCAGGTGGTCACAGTCTACAGTGATCACAACCCGTTAGTCTATCTCCAAGCCATGAAGAATCACAACACAAGGCTTATGCGTTGGACGCTCAGGCTGCAGCCCTATAACTTCAAAATTCGTTACATTGCCGGCAAAGAAAATGTGTTGGCAGACTCTTTGTCAAGAGTCTAGTTTAATATTTTATTTAGGTTAGGATGTATTTGTGGTAACCCCCCTTTCAAGCTCTTTTTTTTATCCCCTGATGTGGGGGTTTTTTTTAGTGAGGGGATACGGGCTACCGTCCGCTTGTATCTTGGACCTATGTTGGCTTATCTGACTGCTGTCTCACTCTGAGTTTAGGGTTTGGCTTTCAGGCACTAGGAAAGCTGAGCTCTATCTAAGAGTTGGATGGTGGAGAGGATAGGCGGTCCCATTATTTTGTGCCATGGCGGCACGGTTACCACTGGGAGGTGGCAGCCTAATCCTGAGCCTTCTCGGGGGTGGGGGTGTGGCATGCAAAGAGTACGTAACCTTTATTCGGCGCATGGACACACCCTCATTTACAGGCTATCTCCCCCAACCAGCGAACCAGGTTGCTAAGAGTTGATGATGGGGCCCCATCGTTCAACTAGTGACCAGGTTCTAGCCAATAAGAAGGTGGGATTGACAATCGCAGAGGTTATGTGGATACCGCTCTCCTGTCTGCCCTTGTCATTCCCACTCTAGAGCTGGTTGAAGCACGGTCTGCTATCTTGTGGCTTCTATTTCTGCCTTGCTTACCGTGGAGTGCACTATATTTATCACTGTACATAGTGTACATATTGCTGTTATAATTGGTGAAGGATAATATAAGTCTAAACTTTTTCTACTGTGTTTATTTGCTCCCATTACACCTGGGTTAACAGGCCATTTGAAAGCCTAGGTTGTAATACCTTCCCTCCGGTAATGTGACCTCCCTGACCTTCCCTCCGGTAATGTGACCTCCCTGACCTTCCCTCCGGTAATGTGACCTCCCTGACCTTCCCTCCGGTAATGTGACCTCCCTGACCTTCCCTCCGGTAATGTGACCTCCCTGACCTTCCCTCCGGTAATGTGACCTTGACCTTCCCTCCGGGAATGTGACCTCCCTGACCTTCCCTCCGGTAACGTGACCTCCCTGACCTTCCCTCCGGTAATGTGACCTCCCTGACCTTCCCTCCGGTAATGTGACCTCCCTGACCTTCCCTCCGGTAATGTGACCTCCCTGATCTTCCCTCCGGTAATGTGACCTCCCTGACCTTCCCTCCGGTAATGTGACCTCCCGGACCTTCCCTCCGGTAATGTGGCCTCCCTGACCTTCCCTCCGGTAATGTGACCTTGACCTTCCCTCCGGTAATATGACCTCCCTGACCTTCCCTCCGGTAACGTGACCTCCCTGACCTTCCCTCCGGTAATGTGACCTCCCTGACCTTCCCTCCGGTAATGTGACCTCCCTGACCTTCCCTCCGGTAATGTGACCTCCTTGATCTTCCCTCCGGTAATGTGACCTCCCTGACCTTCCCTCCGGTAATGTGACCTCCCTGACCTTCCCTCCGGTAATGTGGCCTCCCTGACCTTCCCTCTGGTAATGTGACCTCTCTGACCTTCCCTCCGGTAATGTGACCTCCCTTACCTTCCCTCCGGTAATGTGGCCTCCCTGACCTTCCCTCCGGTAATGTGACCTCCCTGACCTTCCCTCCGGTAATGTGACCTCCCTGATCTTCCCTCCGGTAATGTGACCTCCCTGACCTTCCCTTCGGTATTGTGGCCTCCCTGACCTTCCCTACGGTAATGTGACCTCCCTGACCTTCCCTCCGGTAATGTGACCTCCCTGATCTTCCCTCTGGTAATGTGACCTCCCTGACCTTCCGTCCGGTAATGTGACCTCCCTGACCTTCCCTCCGGTAATGTGACCTCCATGACCTTCCCTCCGGTAATGTGACCTCCCTGATCTTCCCTCTGATAATGTGACCTCCCTGACCTTCCGTCCGGTAATGTGACCTCCCTGACCTTCCCTCCGGTAATGTGACCTCTTTGACCTTCCCTCCGGCAATGTGACCTCCCTGACCTTCCCTCCGGTAATGTGACCTCCCTGACCTTCCCTCTGGTAATGTGACCTCCCTGACCTTCCCTCCGGTAATGTGACATCCCTGACCATCCCTCCGGTAATGTGACCTCCCTGACCTTCCCTCCGGTAATGTGACCTCCTTGACCTTCCCTCCAGTAATGTGACCTCCCTGACCTTCCCTCCGGTAATGTAACCTCCCTGACCTTCCCTCCGGTAATGTGACCTCCCTGACCTTCCCTCCGGTAATGTGGCCTCCCCGACCTTCCCTCCGGTAATGTGACCTCCCTGACCTTCCCTCCGGTAATGTGACCTCCCTGACCTACCCTCCGGTAATGTAACCTTCCTTCCGGTAATGAGACCTCCCTGACCTTCCCTCCGGTAATGTGACCTCCCTGACCTTCCCTCCGGTAATGCAACCTCCCTGACCTTTCTTCCGGTAATGTGACCTCCCTGACCTTCCCTACGGTAATGTGACTTCCCTGACCTTCCCTCCGATAATGTGACCTCCCTGACCTCCCCTCCGGTAATGGGACCTCCCTGACCTTCCCTCCGGTAATGTGACCTCCCTGACCTTCCTTCCGGTAATGTGACCTCCCTGACCTTCCCTCTGGTAATCTGACCTCCCTGACCTTCCCTCCGGTAATGTGACCTCCCTGGCCTCCCCTCCGGTAATGTGACCTCCCTGGCCTTCCCTCCGGTAATGTAACCTCCCTGACCTTCCCTCCGGTAATGTAACCTCCCTGACCTTCCCTCCGGTAATGTAACCTCCCTGACCTTCCCTCCGGTAATATAACCTCCCTGACCTTCCATCCGGTATTGTAACCTCCCTGACCTCCATTCCCAAATGTAAGCTCCCTGACCTCCTTCCCAATTGTAAGCTCCCTGACCTCCTTCCCAAATGTAAGCTCCCTGATCTTCCATCCGGTATTGTAACCTCCCTGACCTCCCTTCCCAAATGTAAGCTCCCTGACCTCCTTCCCAAATGTAAGCTCCCTGACTTCCTTCCCAAATGTAAGCTCCCTGACCTCCTTCCCAAATGTAAGCTCCCTGACTTCACCTATGATAGTGTGAGCTCTCTGAACTCTCCTCTTGTAATGTTAGCTATCTGGCGTTACATGATGTAGAGAGAGCTTCCTGACTTGACCTCCCGTAGTATGAGCTCTTTGACGTTATCTGACGTAGGGCTTCCTGACTTGACCTCCCGTAGTGTGAGCTCCATGAAGTTTTCTGACGTAGGGCTTCCTGACTTGACCTCCCGTAGTGTGAGCTCCTTGAAGTTTTCTGACGTAGGGCTTCCTGACTTGACCTCCCATAGTGTGAGCTCCTTGAAGTTATCTGACGTAGGGTTTCCTGACTTGACCTCCCGTAGTGTAAGCTCCTTGACGTTACCTGACGTAAAGTGAGCTTGCTGATCTGACCTCACGTAGTGTGAGCTCCTTGACGTTACCTGACGGAGAGTGAGCTCCCTGAATTGACCTCCCGTAGTGTGAGCTCCTTAATCCGACAGTGAATAACTTGAGCTTCCTGACCTGATTTCCAATATGAACTTCCAGAGATGTACTTTATCACTATAATAAAGGCCAGGAGCTACAATTCTCCCTTGTCAATCATAGTAGGACTAAGAGCTGAAACTACATGATATTCCTTAGATTTTCCATCAGCAGGAAGACATTGTGGAGATATTCTCAAGAGTTCCAGGAGCTGTATATCAACACCTTCATGAGCTGTAACTCGACTCCCTCAACAAGAGACCTAAGAGAAGGAATTTAACCCTTACAAACACTTCTCGAAGTCAGGAACACTCTGATAATCAAGAGGCCCAGGAGCTGTGATTCAACAGTCCCCTTTGATGGCCTGGAGATGGAAGCCATCCGTTTGAAACACTTAAAATATGAGATAAATCAGGCATGGTTAAAACATTACCAGGAGGTCAACATCATCAGGAGGTCAACATTATCAGGAGGTCCGAGAGCTGGAAACCAACCCTCTCAAACATTTAAAAATTTGAGATAGCTTTGATGAAGTATTCTCGAGGTTTTAATGTTGATTTTTTGCTGTAGTTATGACCATTTAGCATGCGATAGCCTTGGTACCCCCTTACGAGGCCCAGAGATTGGAATTAAATCCTCTCTCATATTTATGAGGATTAGAGTTACTACTGAAGCTGAAATTTTTCGAACACAGGCACGTTCTCAGTGAAATTCAGGAACGAAGTTGAAATCCCTCAAGAGGCCCAAGAGCTGGAACTCAACGTAGCCAAGTGCCGATTAATTTGATGATCAACCAGAAAAGACACTGTGGATACGTATCATTTCTCTAAAGATAAGAGTATGTAGTATCCGATGCTCGCCCACCCTGGCCAGGCACCATTCTCGATTGCCGGCTGCTGCCAGAAAACCAGAGCAGCACCAGACTTGTCTGGGTCAGTGCGTAATCCGAGAACGGTGTCTCCCGTATCCTATAACCCCGACTCCCTCGTCATCAGTTCACGCATTCGGAATGGCATTAATAAACTGTAATGCTGCAAAATACTCACATATGTACATGTATGCATGTACGTATGCAAGCGTGTGCGTATATATATGCTTACGTGAATATGAATGCATATCTGGATCCATATGTACTCAACAAAATATACTCACCTGTACATGATTATAGTACTAAACAGTTCTGTCATGGAAAGAAACATAATTGAATCTTTCCTTTTGAAACATGAAAGGAATACAGTATACAACTCGATAATTATTTAGTAGAGTCCATTGTACACAATCTTAAGCAACAATGCTATACAAAATCACAGGATTGTTCATTATGCCAGGTGGGTTGATGGATTGGTGACGCCCGTCCAGTGTCTACGTACCAAAACTTCACACCACGTCAGTCGTGATGGTTATATAACGCGTGTAGCTGTTAATGTACCATACAGTGACAAGCACACAAGATAACGAGATAACGTAAGGAGAGGTTACAGGGTATTAGTAGAATTTAGATCTTAGAAATATTATCGGATAGGCACAGAAGTCCCCATGTATGACATATTAACAGCCACTGAGAAAATAGAAGACAATATTTAGGAAGAGATACTTCTGAGTACATCGGTAGAACATTCGAGTACCTCAGAGCAGGACATTTAAACGGACAAAGAGCACATTGTATTCCTTTCTTTCATTGCTTGAAAAGGTCACACAGAATAATAGCTATCATGTCTACAGTATCTAACGAGAAACTTATCTTCTCAAACCACTTGACCTGTTATAAACGATTAGAAAAAGCTTAGGGCTGACTTTTTATTTCTTATAATTTCCTACTTGACATCTCAGAAACCCTCCTACCCCATATGGGTAGTAGGGGGACGATGGTAGGATGGGGTTGGCACCCACCACTAACCCAGTCTAAGGGTAACCGTGGCCGATGACACCTAAGCTATTCTGAGACCTCTCTCCCTGCTTTGGTTGCTCCCTTGCAACATTGCACAGCTCCTGATGACGCACTGAGAAGTGTGAAAGTACTTGACCTAAAGATTTCCACCGCCCCGTGGCTTGTCCTGCATAATTAAGATCGCCCGTCTGCAATTGTTTGCATATATATATATATATATATATATATTTTATATATGAGAGGGGGTGGGGGCGTTGCCTCTCCTCGTAGCTTTGAAACACTTCTCATTGCTTCTGCTTTTCTCTAGTTTCTTCATATGGTTTCCCAGGTGTGGGTTTCATGCTGGTGCTGCGTGCTCCAAGATGGGCCTGACTGATGCATGGTTATGTATGCCTGTGCTTATGTACGCATGTGGCACTGAATGTGCGGGTACGTATATGTCGCGCCGAATAGATAAAACTTGCGCGATTTTGGCTTAAATAGCAACGCTCTTCTTGCGGAATAAGGCGAGCGAAAATTTGTGTATGCAATAATTTCGCAAAAATAATTATGAACCTAACGAAAAAAGATATATTTCATTGAGTTTGTTTATTATTAAATTACTGTAAACTTATCTAAATTAAATTACTGTAAATTAAATTACTGTAAACTTATCTAAAATATATTTAGTTGGATTAGGCTAAATTAAATTGTGCTTGTTATAAGGAGGTTAGGTAGGTTTTCTAATCTTTTTTTTTGGTAAATTTTTTTTAATTTTTACATTAACATAAATAAAAAAATATATCTTTAAATGTATAAGAGAAAATTTTAGAAAGGGCTTTATTTTAAATGAGTTCTTGCTAATTCACCAATTTTACCTATTCGGCACGACATATATATATTCAAGTATGCATATGTTACGACTTGGATGTCGTAACTTAAATAAAATGTTCCTGGCTCCTAAGGCTTGGGGCTATAAAATTACTCTGAAAAACACAGCAAACCCTGGGCCAGCATGCACTCCTCTATTAAACAATATTAATTATTATTAGGAAGGACAAAAACTCACCTATACAAAAAATATGTATAATATTGAGAGTAACTTATATACCACTTATAACTACTACAAAAAATGACTACACTCCAGTTTACATTAGCTCACTGTTACTAGTGAGTTAAAATTAATGAACATTTATGAACTGGGAGGCTCCATGACCCCCCCCCCTCTTTCTGCAGGCTACTTAGCCTACAGTGGAACCTTTAAATACTCTACAAAACACAGGCCCCTGCATACTAGGGCTTTACAAATAAACATGAGAGCACTTAAAAAAACCACCTATAGTATACACTAAAAAAATTACCAAAATTACCTACTCAAACTACCGCCCAAACATAATGACTTCACCCCCGTCACCACCCGTCTGGTACTGAACTAAACACACCTCAGCTGCTCCTGTCTCCTGGCCACTCGAACTGGCCGGGAATAATATGCGTTCGGAAAATGACATATGGAGCGTTATTTCGTATATAAATTTTACTGTAGCACACTGTATAATAGCATGTGTACATATGGGCTTGTGTGCAACAATGTGTTTATGCTTTTGTCTACGTATATGCAAGAATAGGTGTGTGTTTGTGTTACTGTATTCATATATATACATAATATATATATATATATATATATATATATATATATATATATATATATATATATATATATATATTCATATGTGTATGGTAGAACGAGACTGGAGGTGAACTAAGAATATAAGATAATCACACAGGTGACACTTGGCTGACAAATTCCGTAGACTTTTGCTACTTAAAAAAAATATACAATAATCGCGAACAAACGACGCAAGATGCAAAACAACACAGGGGGAGTTGAATGATAGCTATAGGTCTTCCGTGTTGCAATCAACACATCATCAGAAGCTTGAAATGATACAGAAATGAGTAGCAAGTCCAAGTAGATTCCTTGAGGGGAACGTTTTAGTGCAACTTGACTATGAGGAGAATATTACAACCCAGGATTCCAAATGGCCTGTTACCCCGGGTGTAATGGGAGCAAATAAACACAGTAGAAAAAGTTTAGACTTATATTATCCTTCACCAATTTAGAACAACAATATGTACACTATGTACAGTGATAAGTATAGTGCACTCCACGGTAAGCAAGGCAGAAATAGAAGCCACAAGATAGCAGACCGTGCTTCAACCAGCTCTAGAATGGGAATGACAAGGGCAGGCAGGAGAGCGGTACCCACATAACCTCTGCGATTGCCAAAACCATCTTCTTATTGGCTAGAACCTGGTCACTAGTTGAATGACGGGGCCCCATCATCAACTCTTAGCAACCTGGTTCGCTGGTTGGGGGAGATAGCCTGTAAATGAGGGTGTGTACATGCGCCGAATAAAGGTTACGTACTCTTTGCATGCCACAGAGAACAAGTTTGTGTGAGGTGTCACTTCAGTGTTTAACATTTAAAATATACTTCTCTTGCCTCTTCTTCCTATTTGTCCGAATATATGTAAGCAAGTGAAAGCTTTCACTTTTCCCACAACACCAGTAAGGAAAAGTTGAGTTACTGATGTTGGTCACTGAGTAGGACTGAACACACCAGTGTCTTCTGTTAAGCTTTCCTATTAGAAGCTCCGTTGGTCAGCAGTAAACCGCTGGACCTGTTAATCTCGGGACTACGATTAGAGTCCCAGTTCAATTTTTTGCTTATTTATTGGCATTCATTCATTATTACTTGAACTGAGTACATATATATGTATATATATGTCATGCCGAATAGGTAAAACTGGTCAATTAGCAAGAACTCATTTAAAATTAAGTCCTTTCTAAAATTTTCTTTTATATGTTTAAAGATATATTTTTTTCATTTATGTTAATGTAAAAATTAATAATTTTGCACCAAAAGAATCTTACCTAACCTTTTAACAAGCGTAATTTAATTTAGCCTAATCCAAGTAAATATATTTTAGATAAGTTTACAATAATTTAATAAAGAAACACAATGAAATATATATTTTTCGTTACGTTCAGAATGATTTTTGCGAAATTATTGCATACACAAATTTTCGCTTGCCTTATTCGGCAAGAAGAGCGTTGCTATATATGTATATATACAGTGGACCCTCGAATTTAGTAGTGCCATTTCTGTATGCAAAACTATTTTTATCTATAATATGTGTTTTCTGTTAATATTTTTGGGTGTCTGGAATGGTTTAATTGGATTTACAATATTTCCTATGGGAAATATTAACAGAAAATACATTTTATAGATAATAAAAATAGTTTTGCATACAGAAATGGCACTACTAAATTCGAGGGTCCACTGTATATATAATTTATATATATATATAATGGTTCAATTTCAAGCGCTGTCGTAGTTGCTCATTCCCATGTTCATTTTTATTTATTTTTTTATAAACCCTTCAAATTCGTCCATCAGAATTTCCCTAAACCGCCGCGTCAGCAGCAAAAATCAACTGTGTCAACTCTTAGTTTGTATTATATTATGTTGTAATCCACACTTCTCAGTCTGTAAATACAGTCAACAACTCTGTTAGCATCACACATCCCTGTCTAAGACCTACATTTACTGGAAAATTATTACCCTCTCTCTCTCTCTATTTCTCTCTCTCGCTCTCTCTCTCTCTCTCTCTCTCTCTCTCTCTCTCTCTCTCTCCTATGAAACTCAAACTGAGCCGCACCATCCCCATAAAAGCTCTTTACTGCTGTAATTAATCTATTATCTATGCTAAACACTTACAGCATCTTCCAAAAAGGCACAATACCCTGATTAGAACCATTCACAAACCCGCACAAACAAGAATGAAACTTATGTCGACATTTCGGTCCCACCTGGACCATTAAATAGTTAATGTTCCAAACTCACAGGTTTAGGTTGTTTTTGTAACATTTGTCAATTGCTGCCTTGTTCACTCTGTCATATGTTCTTTCTAAATCCATAAATGCAGCAAGAACTTCCTTACTTGATGTAAGCATTGTTCACTTACTATGCAAAGAAATAAAATCCTTATTCCTTAATCCTTCCATACATTTATTGAACAAATGCAATGATCACTCGAAAACTATATCGCTACTTACTTTAAGCATTTCTGTCTTGATTTCCTCAATCCCAGCTGCTTTACTCCCTTTGTACCCACTGCCTCTCGTACCCTTCCTCCCACACTCACATCTGGCTCTTCCTCGCTCCTAAAAGATGTTTATTCCTCTCTGCCTCCTTCTCTTCAACAACATTTAACTGTTCAAAATATTCCTTCTGTCATCCTAATGCCCTCACCTCCCCATCTAATTAGTCCCTTGTTTTGCTTTTAACTTTTAGTTCCATTCGTTTTCTAGGTTTTATCAGCTTACTAATCTCATTCTAAAACTTTTGCTTATTTTCAGCAAAATTTGTTGATAACACATCACCCACTCTCCCATTTGTACCCTTTTTACGTTCTTTCACCCGGAAGAACTATTAGAAAAAAAATATCGAAACTGTAGGCCAGTGGTGAGAGATGCGACTCTCGCTGCTGGTGTCCGGGGTACGAGAACCGAACGAACTACTTAAAAAATAAAAATATTGCAGTGCAGTAGTAAGTGCCAGCTTCTCACCACCGGTGCCCGGTGTAGAGACACGCACAAACTAATGAAAAAAAAAATCGAAACTGTAGGCAAGTGGTGAGAGGACAGACTAAAACAACAACAAAAAAAATAATCTTTCTCTATATATTCCGCCCTCCTTATATCGCTTGTTCTTCGTAAAAACCTCTGTTATACTAGTTTTTCTTCTCTACCACTGTTTTTAACTCGTTATTCCACCAACCGTTCCTCTTCTCTCCTACACTTCCTACACCTACAAACGTTATCCCAAAGCTCTTCGACCTCCTCCTCATTACCTATTCTTTTATTATCTCATGTTTCTCACAACACTTCCTTATGTCTTACCCTAACTTCCTCTTTTAATTTATAAACTTTCACCTTTCTCTTACTGATAACATTCTCCTTCTACATCATGTAACTCTTACTCTCATTGAATCTACAACTAAATAATGATCTGCTGTATCTGTTGTCACCACTAACCTTCCTACTACAACCCCCCTACAACAGTTTCTCTCACTTTATCATTAAGATCCTCACAAGAGTTATTTTCTTACTCGGCTCAAAACTCCCTAAACACTCGCTAAACATCGTTTCTACAGTCCTCTTTTCCCAAGTGCATAAATATTTAATATAACACACTTTTTGCATCTCACTCTTAGTTTAACCCACTTTATTCTTGCATGTACACATTTATTTTCCCCTCTTTTCCTTCCGTAACTGATCATTCAGTGTTACCATGACGCCTTTCTTAGGTCTAATTCTCTCAGATATACCTGATATAATCCAGTTTATTTCTCCCAATTAAAAATCTACCCACTTCTACTTTGTTTCTCTCAACTTTATCTTTTAATGAATACTACATTTACGCTCATTCAAACATCCCAACTTCAATAAATTGTTCATTTCAATTTTAGTAATTAATACTATTATTATTATTATAATAAAAAAAAGCGCTAAGCCACAAGGGCTATACAGCGTAATTAATACTAGACTCTTGCTGCCGGCATTTTAGTCGCCTTCTGAGACACACATGACATACCGGGAAATGATCTTTCAATGACTCAAGAAATCGTGATGACGCGATTGCAAACAAACCATACCGTGGTATGGTTTGATCCATCAATGCAAACCTTGCTTTCCGAAGAGCACACAGGGTTGAAAATTTGCAGCCTATCAGAAGGGGCATTTCTCCAGTTTTGGCATGGATTCTAACAATTCCAAATTGTTTTGACGAATTTATTAAATTGACAAATTTATCTGCCTACATGAGTTCTGTCGTTTTCCTAAATTTCATCAACCATTAAATACAGAAGCCATTCACAAGAGGAAGGCACAGATCTATTCGGCGTGATTTTAACAGTGGTAGTAGTAGTAGTAATGATATAAGTTGTAGTAGTAGTAATATAAGTTGTAGTAGTAGTAGTAGTAATACAATATGTTAGAACAATTAACTCGCACATGAGTAAAAGGATATAAAAGCTATTACTTGGGTAACATAAAAATAGGTTAGACAAATATTTCTATTGGAGGCTGGATAGAGAAGGTCTTCTCTATCCAACCTACAATAGAAATATTTGTCTAACCTATTACAATTTAACTCTTGTTTACGTAAAACCAGCAAATGCACACCTACACACTTTAAGTTACACTCTCCACAGTTATCGTAGTATGGGGGCACCTTTATCGGAAGGTTAGGAGCTAATCAGCAGATGTTCTTGAAAGTTACCCATTCCAGGAATCTGGAAATGGTGCAGGTGCTCCAACACCTCAGTATGACAATAGTTACATTAATCTTGCCTAGTTACCATACACCATTACTGTAAATTTGAAGTCAATTAGATAATACTTTCCCATGTTAGGAACGACACACAAAAGAAAACAGGAAGGAAAAAGGAAAACCTATTACCTTAATTTAAAAAAAAAAAATGACAAATTAGGACATTCAGAGCATAAAACGAACTCGAGCAGTCCATTAAGAAATGCGAACTTTGAAGACAAACTGTGAGAGTCTAATATTCTATGTACACCAACTGGTTAAGTTAAAAGCCTATTACAGAAATGGGACACTTTAAAAAGAAGATAATTTAGGATGAGACAACTGAGTAACAGTTGTGTCATTAATATAAACATTTCGCAAAAAAGCTTTTTGCAAAAATATATTTATGAATTTGTGTACGTCTGTACGATTCTCATGGTTATATTTCTATATTCAGAAGTTACTGTATGATGTTAGCAGCTATGACGGGGTGAATCCAGTCTGATGAAGCGCATAGAAATTACTGCCTTAAAACCAATATTTCATTTTTTCAATGTGCTAAAATGAACTTTATCGTCGAATTGTCTCTTCTCAACTATCTATGCCACTATCCCTACGCCCCCTCCTCCCCCAAGTACCATCATCCCAGGAAGTATTCTGGTAGCAGCTCAGTCACATGAGTGGGGGGAGATGCTACCCAGGCACAGAATTAGCACGACAACCTTAATCATGTGTTAAATATATTCTCCAGTCATTGTTAAATCTGTAGTTGTTGGTGGCTTTCTTCGGACAGTCATTTGGGAGGGTGAGAGAAAGTTGGGGAGGAGGTTGGTGAAGAGGTGGAGGGGACGAGAAGGGGAAGGGAAAGGGGAGAGGAGATGGTGAAGGGGATAATAGTAATAGTGGGTGGAGTTGGCTTGTGCCCTGGGGCTATAAAGACACACATTCCACCTAGGATTAGAGATAATTGACAAAGGCATCTCGTAGCCTCCTTGAAGACACACGTACACACACACACACACACACACACACACACACACACACACACACACACACACACACACACGAGAGATATGATAAAGCTCATGAAGCAGGAAGAGTGACCTAGTAGTGACCAGTGAAAAGGAGGGGCCAGGAGCTGTGAATTGACCCCTGCAACCACAACTAGGCGAGTACAACTGTTAGCCGAGGACAACCATAACAGTAAATAAACACATCTACTCTCATACACTTACCCCCATTTGGGAAGGGCAAAGAAGACCGCAGACAGAATACAGACTGAGGGGGAGGGGGTCAAAGACTGCAAACCTCACACAAGGAAAAGGATCTTGGGGTGAGTATAATACCGAGCACATCTCCTGAGGTGCACATCAGCCAAATAACTGCTGCAGCATATGGTTGCCTGGCAAAACTAAGAACAGCGTCTCATCACCTCAGTAAGGAATCGTTCCAGAGCCCCATATTGGAGTATGCAGCACCAGTTTCGAACCCATACCTGGTCAAGCACGTCAAGAAATCAGAGGAACTGCAAAGGTTTGCAACAAGACTACTCCTGGAGCTAAGGGGTATGTCCTACGAGGAAAGGTTAAGGGAAATCGACCTGACGACACTGGAGAACAGGAGGGAGAGGGAGGACATGGTAGCAACATATAAAATACTGAGAAGAATTGACAAGGTGGATAGAGACAGGATGTTTCAGAGATAGGACATAACAACAAGGGGCCATAATTTGAAGCTGAAGACTCAGATGAGTCAGTAGGATGTTAGGAAGTATTTCTTCAGCCACAGAGTTGTCAAGAAGTGGAACAGTCTGGAGAGTGAGGTAGGATTCATACATAGCTTTAAGAAGAGGTATGATAAAGCTCATGGAGCACGGAAGGAGTGGACCTAGTAGGAACCTGTGAAGAGGCGGGATTAAGAGCTATGAATCAAGCTGTGTCTGAT
Organism: Cherax quadricarinatus; assembly: GCF_038502225.1. NCBI lineage: Eukaryota > Metazoa > Arthropoda > Malacostraca > Decapoda > Parastacidae > Cherax > Cherax quadricarinatus. The sequence continues at coordinate 32,743,754 of NC_091321.1, read as the reverse complement.
ATTCGTTAACGACATGACGGAAAGAATAGACTCCGAAGTGTCCCTGTTTGCAGATGATGCGAAGTTGAAGAGAAGAATTCAATCGGAAGAAGACCAGGCAGAACTACAAAGGGATCTGGACAAGCTGCAGGCCTGGTCCAGCAATTGGCTCCTGGAGTTCAATACCACCAAGTGCAAAGTCATGAAGAGTGGGTAAGGGCAAAGAAGACCGCAAACGGAGTACAGTCTAGGGGGCCAGAGATCACAAACCTCTCTCAAGGAAAACGATCTTGGGGTGAGTATAACACCAGGCACATCTCCTGAGGCGCACATCAACCAAATACCTGCTGCAGCATATGGGCGCCTAGCAAACCTCAGAACAGCATTCCGATCCCATGTTATCCGGCCCCATTTCCTCAAAGGCAATGGGGCCGGATAACATCTCTCCATGTGTCCTGAGAGAGGGAGCAGAGGCGCTATGTGTACCCCTAACAACAATATTCAATACATCTATCGAAACAGGGAGATTGTCTGAGGCATGGAAGACAGCAAATGTAATCCTAATCTTTAAAAAAGGAGACAGACATGAAGCACTAAACTACAGACCAGTGTCACTGACATGTATAGTATGCAAAGTCATGGAGAAGATTATCAGGACAAGAGTGGTGGAACACCTAGAAAGGAATGATCTCATCAACAGCAGCCAACATGGTTTCAGGGACGGGAAATCCTGTGTCACAAACCTACTGGAGTTCTATGACATGGTGACAGCAGTAAGACAAGAGAGAGGGATGGGTGGATTGCATTTTCTTGGTCTGCAAGAAGGCGTTTGACACAGTTCCATACAAGAGATTAGTGTAAAAACTGGAGGACCAAGCAGGGATAACAGGGAAGGCACTACAATGGATCAGGGAATACATGTCAGGAAGACAGCAGCGAGTCATATTACGTGGCGAGGTGTCAGAGTGGGCACCTGTGACCAGCGGGGTCCCACAGGGGTCAGTCCTAGGACCAGTGCTGTTTCTGGTATTTGTGAACGACATGACGGAAGGAATAAACTCCAAAGTGTCCCTGTTTGCAGATGATGTGAAGTTGATGAGAAGAATTCATTCGATCGAAGACCAGGCAGAACTACAAAGGGATCTGGACAGGCTGCAGACCTGGTCCAGCAATTGGCTCCTGGAGTTCAACTCCACCAAGTGCAAAGTCATGAAGATTGGGGAAGGGCAAAGAAGACCGCAGACGGAGTACAGTCTAGGAAGCCAGAGACTACAAACCTCACTCAAGGAAAAAGATCTTGGGGTGAGTATAACACCAGGCACATCTCCTGAAGCGCACATCAACCAAATAACTGCTGCAGCATATGGGCGCCTAGCAAACCTCAGAACAGCATTCCGACATCTTAATAAGGAATCGTTCAGGACCCTGTACACCGTGTACGTTAGGCCTATATTGGGGTATGCGGCACCAGTTTGGAACCCACACCTAGCCAAGCACGTAAAGAAACTAGAGAAAGTGCAAAGGTTTGCAACAAGACTAGTCCCAGAGCTAAGAGGTATGTCCTACGAGGAGAGGTTAAGGGAAATCAACCTGACGACACTGGAGGACAGAAGAGATAGGGGGGACATGATAACGACATACAAAATACTGAGAGGAATTGGCAAGGTGGACAAAGACAGTATGTTCCAGAGATGGGACACAGCAACATGGGGACACAGTTGGAAGCTGAAGACACAGATGAATCACAGGGATGTTAGGAAGTATTTCTTCAGCCACAGAGTAGTCAGGAAGTGGAATAGTTTGGGAAGCGATGTAGTGGAGGCAGGATCCATTCATAGCTTTAAGCAGAGGTATGATAAAGCTCAAGGTTCAGGGAGAGTGACCTAGTAGCGACCAGTGAAGAGGCGGGGCCAGGAGCTTGGACTCGACCGCTGCAATCTCAACTAGGTGAGTACACACACACACACACACACACACACACACACACACACACACACACACACACACACACACACACACGCACACACACACACACACAGGAAGTATTTCTTCAGCCACAGAGTAGTCAGTAAGTGGAATAGTTTGGGAAGCGATGTAGTGGAGGCAGGATCCATACATAGCTTTAAGCAGAGGTATGATAAACTCACGGCTCAGGGAGAGTGACCTAGTAGCGATCAGTGAAGAGGCGGGGCCAGGAGCTCGGACTCGACCCCCGCAACCTCAACTAGGTGAGTACACACACACACACACACACGCACGCACGCGCGCGCGCACACACACACACACACACACACACACACACACACACACACACTGAAGTAAGACTGGTGAGCATGAAATAGGTAGAATGCATTTTTTTGGTCTGTGAGAATGCTTGTGACATAGTACTGCACAAAAGATTGGTACAAAGCCTAGAGGAGCAGGCATGAATAACAAAAATGTACTGAAATGGATCAGAGAATACCTGACAAGAAAGAGAGAAGTGATGGTCCGTGACGAGGTGTTGGAATGGGTGCATGAGTCGTGTGGGCTTCCGCAAGGGTCAGTCCTAGGGCCGGTGCTGTTTCTTGTATACGTGACTGACATAACTGAAGATACAGAGTCATAGATGTTCCTGTTCGCAGACGACGTGAAGACAATGAGGAGAATACAAGCAGACGAGAACCAGGAAAGGCTACAAAGAGATTTGGACAAGCTACAAGCCTGTTCCGAAAAATGGTTCTTTGAGCGCCATGTTCTGAAGCTTGGGGAAGGACAAAAGCTGCAACCCTCACTCCAGAAGGATCTTGGGGTGAGTATTACACCGAGCACATTCCCTGAAGAGCTCATCAATCAAATAACTGTTTCAGCGTATGTTTGTCTGGCAAAGTTAATTAAGAATATCGTTTCAACATCTAAGCAAACAGTCACTCACGACACCGTGTAGACTGGCCCATATTGGAAAACGCAGCACCAGCATGGGACCCATACCTTGTTACGCACGTCAGGAAATTGGAGAAAGTGCAGAAGTTTGCAACCTGATAACATTGGAAGACAGGAGGGCTAGGGAGCATATAACGACGTACAAAATATTGAGAGGAACTGACAAGGTGAACAGAGACAGAATGTTTCAGAGATGGGATACAGGAACACGAGAGCACTTCTGGAAGTTGAAAATTTAAATGAGGTTTAGGGATGTTAGGAAGTATATCTTAAGACTTGGATGTAGGGAAGTGGAACAATCTGGAAAGTGATGTAATGGAAAAGAGGTACGATAAAGCTCTTGGAGCAGGGAGATAGTGGACCTAGTAGCTACCAGTGAAAAGATGGGGCCAGGAGCTGTGAATCGACTCCTGCAACCACATTTAGGTGACTACATATGAGTGTACGTACGTACACACACACACAAAAAAAAAATATGCACACACAACAGTTCATTGGCCTGTTGTTTACAGTCGTCTATTACCTTCCTATTATTTCCAGTGACCTGTTGTTTACAGTGGCTTGTTTATAGTGGCCTACTGTTTACAGTGGTCTATTGTTTACATCATGCTGATACCCCTACAAACAATAAAACAAGTAGATGCATCAATAAAATAACCAAAGCAGTTGAAAACAAGGTAAAGTAAGGCAAGAATGATTAGTGAAGATATATAAACAAAACTAAAAGCTTCCATAAAGCAAATGAAGATGACATTAAGTGAATAAGCTTGTTAATGAAGGAAAGAGAAGTGACATATCAAGAACTGACAAAAATTAAGATCATAAAGCAGGAAATTCAAAGTTTATTAGAGAATAAAATGATAATGGTGGAGAGTTATGGGGAAATAATTAACCATGAGAGGGACTTAGGACAGCAGGTGAAGCAGGTGTAGCGAACACTGGATATTTCTAAAAATATCGTTAAGACTTCAGGCATGAAGATTAAAGATCTGGAAGAATTTGCATCTAAAACTGATGACAGCTTTGAGAAAACCAACGACGGGTGATATTACCAAAATAATGTAATACTTTAATCAGCATTATTGAAGAAATTAAAAAGGATATTGCAAATAAATCTAGTGTTGAGGGAAAACTCTGGGCAGAGAATAATAGTTATTATTCGAAGTGTTGTAAGGAAAATGCATTGTGGATTTGAATTCTCAAGGAGACTTAGTGGCATGCAAATATATACATGTATATAGAAAGATTTGAAAAAGACTAAGGCCATTTATTAGTAAACATAATACCTTTGATATACCTTTGAGGACTTTCAAGAGTTTCACTACTCTCGGAGCCCGGCCATGGGTCAGGCTCGTCTGATGCTTGCCTTGTCAACCAGGCTTTTGCTGCTGCGGGCCTGCTGCCCCACATAGCCATCACAGCCTGGTTGATTTGGTACCCGGTGAAGATATTTGACCAGTTTCCTCTTGAAGGCTTCTACACTTGTTCCAGCCGTGTTCCTGATATCTTATGGTAAGATGTTGAATAATCTGGGACCCTGGATGTTGATAGTGTTGCCTTATTGTCCCACCGCACCCCTGCTCCTCACTGGATTCATTTTACACTTCCTCCCATATCTCTCACTCCAGTATGTTATTAAGGCAATGTGCAGACTTGGGACCAAGCCCTCGAGTACTTTCCAGGTATATATTATCATTCATCTCTCTCTCCTCCGCTCCAATTGAGTACATATTCAAGACTTGAAGGTGTTCCCAGTAATTTAAGTGCTCTGTTGGCTCAATGTGAGCCGTCAACGATCTCTGTAGTTGTTCCAGTTCTGATATTTCTCCTGATTTGAACGGGGCCGTCAGCACTGAGCAATATTCTAAGTGAAGGAGCACTAGCGATTTGAAGAGTGTCACCATCGGCATTATTTCTCTTTTTCTGAAAGTTCTCAATACCCACCCCGTCATCTTCCTGGCTGTCGTGATCTTTGTCTTGTTATGGTCTTTAAAAGAAAGGTCCGCGGACATAATTATTCCCAGGTCTTTTACTGTTCCTTTCGTTCTATTTGGTGACCCTCTTGAGTTTTGTATATAGTGTTCCTTTTGAGTCCTTCGTTTTTCCATACCTAAGCAGTTGGAACTTATCATCATTGAACGTCATGTTGTTCTCCACTGCCACTGGAAAACCCTGCTCAGGTCTTCCTGTAATTTTTCAGTGTTCTCTACCGTAGTGAGTTTCATGCTTATTTTAGTGTCATCTGAAATGATGCAAAAGTGTGACAAGTGTTTATATCTATGTCTGCTGGGAGGATGAAGAACAGTAGAGGTGCCAGAACAGTGCCTTGGGGCACTGAGTTTTTGACCTCGCTGATGCTGGACATTACTCTGTTCACTACTATTTTTTGTGTTGTGTGTGTTAGGGACCCGAAAATCCATCTGCCTACCTTCCCCACAATGTCCATGGCCCTCATTTTTGCGCTATCACTCCATGATCGCATTTGTCAAACGCCTTTCCAAAATCTGTGTAAAACACATCAGCGTTTTGGTCGTCTTAAAACACCTCCAAGAGCTTACTGTAGCCAGCTGGCCCAGTGGTATATGCACTGGCCTAGAGTTTTACGACTTACTTGCTATAGGTTCTAACCCCCACCCGTACCGTGATTTTATGTGAAAATTGAGGATTACATATCAATATACTTGTTCAAATATTGGTGAAGATTATGATAAGGAGAAATTTATACTACTTGAAGATTTTAACGATAAGGAAATAAACTGGGCAGCCTATGAGGCTGGAACTGAAAAAAAAATAGCCATTGAAATTCCGTAATATAATGACAGGTTTTTCTATACATCAACACATGAAAGAAGCGACAAGAGAGATGCCAACACATCGTCAATATTAGATTTATTGTTTAATGGAGCAATGGAAGGAATTCTCAACAAAAACTGTCTAAATCTACAAAAACAGGGAACAAATTCTACCGGAAACAAAATATCTCTGAAATATGACTTATGACATCAATGAATAATTCTAAAATAAGAACAGCAAAATTATAAGAGAGGTAATTAAAATTTTTTAAAACAATATTTTTGACAGAAATTAAATGGAACATGCAAACAACTACGGGGGGAAGGGGTGTTCAATGATAGCTCTTGGCCTTTCGTATTGCAATCAACGTATCATCAGGAGCTTGCAATGTTGTTGAAAAGATGATTAAGTCCAAGCAAACATTTTCAGGCATACCAACCAGTACCCAGTGCCCCAGGCATACCAACCAGTACCCAGTGCCCCAGGCATACCAACCAGTACCCAGTGCCCCAGGCATACCAACCAGTACCCAGTGCCCCAGGCAAACCAACCAGTACCCAGTGCCCCAGGCATACCAACCAGTACCCAGTGCCCCAGGCATACCAACCAGTACCCAGTGCCCCAGGCATACCAACCAGTACCCAGTGCCCCAGGCATACCAACCAGTACCCAGTGCCCCAGGCATACCAACCAGTACCCAGTGCCCCAGGCATACCAACCAGTACCCAGTGCCCCTGGCATACCAACCAGTACCCAGTGCCCCAGGCATACCAACAAGTACCCAGTGCCCCAGGCATATCAACCAGTACCCAGTGCCCCAGGCATACCAACCAGTACCCAGTGCCCCAGGCATACCAACCAGTACCCAGTGCCCCAGGCAAACCAACCAGTACCCAGTGCCCCTGGCATACCAACCAGTACCCAGTGCCCCAGGCATACCAACAAGTACCCAGTGCCCCAGACATACCAACCAGTACCCAGTGCCCCAGACATACCAACCAGTACCCAGTGCCCCAGGCATACCAACCAGTACCCAGTGCCCCAGGCAAACCAACCAGTACCCAGTGCCCCTGCCATACCAACCAGTACCCAGTGCCCCAGGCATACCAACCAGTACCCAGTGCCCCAGGCATGCCAATCAGTACCCAGTGCCCCAGGCAAACCAACCAGTACCCAGTGCCCCTGGCATACCAACCAGTACCCAGTGCCCCAGACATACCAACCAGTACCCAGTGCCCCAGACATACCAACCAGTACCCAGTGCCCCTGGCATACCAACCAGTACCCAGTGCCCCTGGCATACCAACAAGTACCCAGTGCCCCAGACATATCAACCAGTACCCAGTGCCCCAGGCATACCAACCAGTACCCAGTGGCCCAGGCATACCAACCAGTACCCAGTGCCCCAGGCATACCAACCAGTACCCAGTGCCCCAGGCATACCAACCAGTACCCAGTGCCCCAGACATACCAACCAGTACCCAGTGCCCCAGACATACCAACCAGTACCCAGTGCCCCAGGCATACCAACCAGTACCCAGTGCCCCTGGCATACCAACCAGTACCCAGTGCCCCTGGCATACCAACCAGTACCCAGTGCCACAGACATACCAACCAGTACCAGGTGCCCCAGACATACCAACCAGTACCCAGTGCCCCAGACATGCCAACCAGTACCCAGTGCCCCAGACATACCAACCAGTACCCAGTGCCCCAGGCATACCAACCAGTACCCAGTGCCCCAGGCATACCAACCAGTACCCAGTGCCCCAGACATACCAACCAGTACCCAGTGCCCCAGGCATACCAACCAGTACCCAGTGCCCCAGGCATGCCAACCAGTACCCAGTGCCCCTGGCATACCAACCAGTACCCAGTGCCTCTGGCATACCAACAAGTACCCAGTGCCCCAGACATACCAACCAGTACCCAGTGTCCCAGGCATACCAACCAGTATCCAGTGCCCCAGACATACCAACCAGTACCCAGTGGCCCAGGCATACCAACCAGTACCCAGTGCCCCAGGCATACCAACCAGTACCCAGTGGCCCAGGCATACCAACCAGTACCCAGTGCCCGTGGCATACCAACAAGTACCCAGTGCCGCAGGCATACCAACCAGTACCCAGTGCCCCAGGCATACCAACCAGTACCCAGTGGCCCAAACATACCAACCAGTACCCAGTGCCCGTGGCATACCAACCAGTACCCAGTGCCGCAGGCATACCAACCAGTACCCAGTGCCCCAGGCATACCAACCAGTACCCAGTGCCCCTGGCATACCAACCAGTACCCAGTGCCTCTGGCATACCCACCAGTACCCAGTGCCCCAGACATACCAACCAGTACCCAGTGCCCCTGGCATACCAACCAGTATCCAGTGCCCCAGACATACCAACAAGTACCCAGTGGCCCAGGCATACCAACCAGTACCCAGTGCCCCAGGCATACCAACCAGTACCCAGTGCCCCAGGCATACCACCCAGTAACCAGTGCCCCAGACATGCCAACCAGTACCCAGTGCCCCAGGCATACCAACCAGTACCCAGTGCCCCAGGCATACAAACCAGTACCCAGTGCCCCAGGCATACCAACCAGTACCCAGTGCCCCAGGCATGCCAACCAGTACCCAGTGCCCCAGATATACCAACCAGTACCCAGTGCCCCAGACATACCAACCAGTACCCAGTGCCCCAGGCATACCAACCAGTACCCAGTGCCCCAGGCAAACCAACCAGTACCCAGTGCCCCTGGCATACCAACCAGTACCCAGTGCCCCAGGCATACCAACAAGTACCCAGTGCACCAGACATACCAACCAGTACCCAGTGCCCCAGACATACCAACCAGTACCCAGTGCCCCAGGCATACCAACCAGTACCCAGTGCCCCAGGCAAACCAACCAGTACCCAGTGCCCCTGGCATACCAACCAGTACCCAGTGCCCCAGGCATACCAACCAGTACCCAGTGCCCCAGGCATGCCAATCAGTACCCAGTGCCCCAGGCAAACCAACCAGTACCCAGTGCCCCTGGCATACCAACCAGTACCCAGTGCCCCAGACATACCAACCAGTACCCAGTGCCCCAGACATACCAACCAGTACCCAGTGCCCCTGGCATACCAACCAGTACCCAGTGCCCCTGGCATACCAACAAGTACCCAGTGCCCCAGACATATCAACCAGTACCCAGTGCCCCAGGCATACCAACCAGTACCCAGTGGCCCAGGCATACCAACCAGTACCCAGTGCCCCAGGCATACCAACCAGTACCCAGTGCCCCAGGCATACCAACCAGTACCCAGTGCCCCAGACATACCAACCAGTACCCAGTGCCCCAGACATACCAACCAGTACCCAGTGCCCCAGGCATACCAACCAGTACCCAGTGCCTCTGGCATACCAACCAGTACCCAGTGCCCCTGGCATACCAACCAGTACCCAGTGCCACAGACATACCAACCAGTACCAGGTGCCCCAGACATACCAACCAGTACCCAGTGCCCCAGACATGCCAACCAGTACCCAGTGCCCCAGACATACCAACCAGTACCCAGTGCCCCAGGCATACCAACCAGTACCCAGTGCCCCAGGCATACCAACCAGTACCCAGTGCCCCAGACATACCAACCAGTACCCAGTGCCCCAGGCATACCAACCAGTACCCAGTGCCCCAGGCATGCCAACCAGTACCCAGTGCCCCTGGCATACCAACCAGTACCCAGTGCCTCTGGCATACCAACAAGTACCCAGTGCCCCAGACATACCAACCAGTACCCAGTGTCCCAGGCATACCAACCAGTATCCAGTGCCCCAGACATACCAACCAGTACCCAGTGGCCCAGGCATACCAACCAGTACCCAGTGCCCCAGGCATACCAACCAGTACCCAGTGGCCCAGGCATACCAACCAGTACCCAGTGCCCGTGGCATATCAACCAGTACCCAGTGCCGCAGGCATACCAACCAGTACCCAGTGCCCCAGGCATACCAACCAGTACCCAGTGGCCCAAACATACCAACCAGTACCCAGTGCCCGTGGCATACCAACCAGTACCCAGTGCCGCAGGCATACCAACCAGTACCCAGTGCCCCAGGCATACCAACCAGTACCCAGTGCCCCTGGCATACCAACCAGTACCCAGTGCCTCTGGCATACCCACCAGTACCCAGTGCCCCAGACATACCAACCAGTACCCAGTGCCCCTGGCATACCAACCAGTATCCAGTGCCCCAGACATACCAACAAGTACCCAGTGGCCCAGGCATACCAACCAGTACCCAGTGCCCCAGGCATACCAACCAGTACCCAGTGCCCCAGGCATACCACCCAGTAACCAGTGCCCCAGACATGCCAACCAGTACCCAGTGCCCCAGGCATACCAACCAGTACCCAGTGCCCCAGGCATACAAACCAGTACCCAGTGCCCCAGGCATACCAACCAGTACCCAGTGCCCCAGGCATGCCAACCAGTACCCAGTGCCTCAGATATACCAACCAGTACCCAGTGCCCCAGACATACCAACCAGTACCCAGTGCCCCAGGCATACCAACCAGTACCCAGTGCCCCTGGCATACCAACCAGTACCCAGTGCCCCAGACATACCAACCAGTACCCAGTGCCCCTGGCATACCAACCAGTACCCAGTGCCCCTGGCATACCAACAAGTACCCAGTGCCCCAGACATACCAACCAGTACCCAGTGCCCCAGACATACCAACCAGTACCCAGTGGCCCAGGCATACCAACCAGTACCCAGTGCCACAGACATACGAACCAGTACCAAGTGCCCCAGACATACCAACCAGTACCCAGTGCCCCAGACATGCCAACCAGTACCCAGTGCCCCAGACATACCAACCAGTACCCGGTGCCCCTGGCATACCAACCAGTACCCAGTGCCCCAGGCATACCAACCAGTACCCAGTGCCCCAGACATACCAACCAGTACCCAGTGCCCCAGGCATACCAACCAGTACCCAGTGCCCCAGGCATGCCAACCAGTACCCAGTGCCCCTGGCATACCAACCAGTACCCAGTGCCTCTGGCATACCAACAAGTACCCAGTGCCCCAGACATACCAACCAGTACCCAGTGTCCCAGGCATACCAACCAGTATCCAGTGCCCCAGACATACCAACCAGTACCCAGTGGCCAAGGCATACCAACCAGTACCCAGTGCCCCAGGCATACCAACCAGTACCCAGTGGCCCAGGCATACCAACCAGTACCCAGTGCCCGTGGCATACCAACCAGTACCCAGTGCCGCAGGCATACCAACCAGTACCCAGTGGCCCAGGCATACCAACCAGTACCCAGTGCCCCAGGCATACCAACCAGTACCCAGTGCCCCAGGCATACCAACCAGTAACCAGTGCCCCAGACATGCCAACCAGTACCCAGTGCCCCAGGCATACCAACCAGTACCCAGTGCCCCAGGCATACAAACCAGTACCCAGTGCCCCAGGCATACCAACCAGTACCCAGTGCCCCAGGCATGCCAACCAGTACCCAGTGCCCCAGAAATACCAACCAGTACCCAGTGCCCCAGACATACCAACCAGTACCCAGTGCCCCAGGCATACCAACCAGTACCCAGTGCCCCTGGCATACCAACCAGTACCCAGTGCCCCAGGCATACCAACCAGTACCCAGTGCCCCAGGCATACCAACCGGTACCCAGTGCCCCAGGCATACCAACAAGTACCCAGTGCCCCAGGCATACAAACCAGTACCCAGTGCCCCAGGCATACCAACTAGTACCCAGTGCCCCAGGCATGCCAACCAGTACCCAGTGCCCCAGATATACCAACCAGTACCCAGTGCCCCATACATACGAACCAGTACCCAGTGCCCCAGGCATACCAACCAGTACCCAGTGCCCCAGGCATACCAACCAGTACCCAGTGCCCCAGGCATACCAACCGGTACCCAGTGCCCCAGGCATACCAACCAGTAACCAGTGCCCCAAATATGCCAACCAGTACCCAGTGCCCCAGGCATACCAACCAGTACCCAGTGCCCCAGGCATACAAACCAGTACCCAGTGCCCCAGGCATACCAACTAGTACCCAGTGCCCCAGGCATGCCAACCAGTACCCAGTGCCCCAGATATATCAACCAGTACCCAGTGCTCCAGACATACCAACCAGTACCCAGTGCCCAAGGCATACCAACCAGTACCCAGTGCCCCAGACATACCAACCAGTACCCAGTGCCCCAGGCATACCAACCAGTACCCAGTGCCCCAGACATACCAACCAGTCCCCAGTGCCCCAGACATACCAACCAGTACCCAGTGCCCCAGCCATACCAACCAGTACCCAGTGCCCCAGACATACCAACAATTACCCAGTGCCCCAGGCATACCAACCAGTACCCAGTGCCACAGGCATACCAACCAGCACCCAGTGTCCCAGGCATACCAACCAGTACCCAGTGCCCCATGCATACCAACCGGTACCCAGTGCCCCAGGCATAGCAGCCAGTACGCAGTGCCCCAAGCATAGCAACCAGTACCCAGTGCCCCAGGCCTACCAACCAGTACCCAGTGCCCCAGGCATACCAATCAGTACCCAGTGCCCCAGGCATACCAACCAGTACCCAGTGCTCCAGGCATACCAACCAGTACCCAGTGCCCCAGACATACCAACCAGTACCCAGTGCCCCAGACATACCAACCAGTACCCAGTGCCCCAGGCATACCAACCAGTACCCAGTGCCCCAGGCATACCAACCAGTACCCAGTGCCCCAGGCATACCAACCAGTACCCAGTGCCCCAGACATACCAACCAGTACCCAGTGCCCCAGGCATACCAACCAGTACCCAGTGCCCCAGGCATACCAACCAGTACCCAGTGCCCCAGACATACCAACCAGTACCCAGTGCCCCAGACATACCAACCAGTACCCAGTGCCCCAGGCCTATCAACCAGTACCCAGTGCCCCAGGCATACCAACCAGTACCCAGTGCCCCAGGCATACCAACCAGTACCCAGTGCCCCAGACATACCAACCAGTACCCAGTGCCCCAGGCATACCAACCAGCACCCAGTGCCCCAGGCATACTAACCAGTACCCAGTGCCCCAGGCATACCAACCAGTCCCAGTGCCCCAGGCATACCAACCAGTACCCAGTGGAACAGGCATACCAACCAGCACCCAGTGCCCCAGGCATACCAACCAGTACCCAGTGCCCCAGACATACCAACCAGTACCCAGTGCCCCAGACATACCAACCAGTACCCAGTGCCCCAGACATGCCAACCAGTACCCAGTGCCCCAGGCATACCAACCAGTACCCAGTGCCCCAGGCATACCAACCAGTACCCAGTGCCCCAGGCATACCAACCAGTACCCAGTGCCCAAGGCATACCAACCAGTACCCAGTGCCCCAGACATACCAACCAGTACCCAGTGCCCAAGGCATACAAACCAGTACCCAGTGCCCCAGACAGTTGTGAATAAGGAAGCTTCATTAAGACGGCGACTGTGAAAGCAAAAAGTAGGATAGACAGGTACAGGAGAGGACCAGACGACTGTAATCTATAACATGACAGATAGATTATTATTTGTGTCAATAAGCCTAATACTTCTTTTGTGTACTTTGTGTCAGAAAGAGAGCGACCAGTTTCTCCAAAGTATTGGAGAGAACAAGAAGAGCATGAAACAGAGTAGACTCCAGGGGTATCAATAGCAGGAGGATAGGTACAGACTAGATTACTGCGAAGGTTGTTAATTTGGCGAAAAGTTTAATGTTTAAAGAACGCAGAGAGTGTGAGATTAAAAATACTGAAAATATATGGAAGGCAGAGAACAGGAGATGTCACAGAAGCAGAGTGTTTGGGAGAAAAGAAAGCTCATTTAGCCCATATGAAAGCAGAGTTTATGAAATGGGAAATGTAGAAAAGAAGAGAGAACGAATTGCGAAGAGTGGAAATTACCTATTCAAGGAACTGAGGGTTAGAAATACAGAGGGCAAGGAAAATAAGAACTCTTTTCTTGACAGTAAGCATGGTAAGAAAAGTAATGAAATTACATCCCACTGTGCAAGGGCTTGCGATACACGGAAAAGGAAAAACCTGTATCTGAGCGGTGGATATGTACAACAAGGAATGGAAGCAAAGAGTTAGATTCCGATTCAACTTTGAACTTCAGCAAGGTTGTTATGGGCATCGAAAAATGGTTGGAAGAGTCTAGAGTCATGGGGCCAAAGAGCAAAGTTGTCGTCTACATAGCGAAGCTAAAGGGAAGGGCGCACACCAACTACAAAAAGAAAAATAGTTTCGAAGTATTCCATATAAAGGTTAGCAAGAACAGGAGATAAAGGAGAGCCCATAGCGACACCGATGGTATGAAAATAAAATTTATCTTGAAAGGAAAAGGAATTTGAGTTCACACAAAGGCGAATAAGATATTCACTAGTAGGTACAGGAAGATGAAGTAATCTTTCATTGGCTTTCTCTCTGAGAAAATTACGATCATCATCAAGAGGGACATTGGGGAGGAGAGCTTCAACGTCAAGACTAAGCAACTTACAGGTCGGGAGAGGGTGAACATATTGGATGAAATCTTGAGAGTTTTCGCCAGCCAAGAGGCAAGAGGATAGGAGACAGAACCTCTGGAGCATATGATGGGACGTAGAGCGATATTAGGTTCATGGGTTTTAGGAGGATCATAGAAATAAGGCAAAGAGGAACAAATAACAAGGAAAGGTTGAACAAGGTCAAAGGAGGACAGAGATCGGAGAGAGTTCAAAGTTTATTGTTGAGAGTTCTCTTGATGCGATGAAGAGGGTTGCAAACGAGAGGAGTGTAGGTACCTGAGTCCAAAAACACGGTTTAGCTTTACGGAGGTAATCCTCATGATCATACTACTGACTGGTCCTCTGCTAAAACTGTCTACCATAGTTCTAGCTTTCACAGACACCGTCTTGTTGCTTCCCTTATACACAACTTTCATCGTATGAATCTTAATCCTTGTATTGTCTCTGTAGATGTCATCCTTTCTTATTACATTATTAGATACTCCCTACCTCTTCTCTTTTCCTATTTTTTTCACTTTCCTTTCGTTTCTTCTGCCTAAGTGTGTTCTGCCCATCAGTTGTCCATCAGCTTTTGGTCCTATCCTTTGTGGTCCCTTAGCTCTCCTGCAGTGCTCCTTTTTCTTGTCCTTAGACTGACCCCACTTCTACTTCTAGTACGTCTTCTCATCCATTCCTCTGCTATTGCTACTGCTTTTATTACTGCCTCCCTTTACACTTCACTTTCCTTTCTTGTGCCGCTAAACTACTCTCCTACTATCTACTGCCACTGTTACTTCTGCTACTACTTTCGCTGCCCGTTACCACTACCACTACTTCGTTTTGTTCCACTCTTGTTCCCGTCCTTGTTCCCCTAGCTTATATATACCGGCTCTCTCACTCTTCTGTGTTTGACTTTGTAAATGGTTCAAGTCGGACCGAAACATCGTCGAAAGCTATTTGCAGATTATTTGTTCATCTAAAGGAAATGGGATAAAAGAGATTGTATTATAGGGAAATATACCTGTTTAGCATACCAGGTAAAGTGTATGAAATTTATTATTGAAAAAATTGCACGAGAAACAAAGCAGAATCGCAGATGAACAAAGAAATTTTAGGAAGGGTAGATGCGTAGACCAAGTGTTTATATTGAGGTATATAGTGAACAATATTTAGATAACATTAATGAAGTTTACGTTGCATTTATGGATTTAGAAAAGGCATATGATAGGGTGGACAGGGAAGCAATGAGGAAGAAATTGCAAGTGTATGGAACAGGTGGTAGGTTACTTAAAGCATTTAGGAGGCTTTATTAAGATAGTGGATAAATGACGGAAAGAGGAATAGGACTGTGGTAAATGGGGTGGATTATGGTGAGCAGTTGAATGGGTGTCAGTGAGTAAGCACAGTGCAAACATCTGTGGATTAGGTTGACCTCCAAGACTGCTTCTCCAAGAGGGAATCTCACAGATTGTGCGTCACAGGCTATTTCTGATATGTCTGGCATGCCAGGGGAGGCATGCCGGACATATCAATCAGGAGGCATCCCAGACTATATATCCCTTGGAAAAATATAAGAAATGTAAATCTCATGAAGAGGCACTACAATGAGGAATGCCCCAAATTACTGCTACTACTGCATTACTACTACTACTACTATTCCAAATAATAATAAAATAGATGAGGCTTTAAAAAAATCTTTGTTGTTAATAAATTATTTCGAGCAACAGTTGACCATGTTGGTGAGAGAAATGTGTACTCTATCCTCCCTAAGAATATTTTTCTGATCATGATCCAGGATGAAACAAATCACATGAGAGAGTTGGGATAAAGGATGATCTTGAAAGGTAGAGAATGCGAGACTGACGCCGTTAGGTGTAAGGTGCCTATGTTGAATTTTGAAGAAGTGGATTACTGCAATATGTTCAACTGGCAATCCTGCAAGTTGACGGAGCTTCCTTTGACCAAACTTTTCACGCCTTTTATTTTCTTAGAGTAAATAAAATCTGGAGATAATCCAAGTACGATGTCACACTTTCCATGTCACACGCAAGCCACTGAACGGCCTATTAAGCTGATAACAAGATTTAGTTTCAATCTGGGTTAGGTGTTGCCTTACTGAGATAACACCTCACTAAGTAAGCTGTTATCTACTCTAAGTTATCACTTCACTTTGTAACATGTAAAATGTGCCTCACTTGCTTCTTTGTCCCACTCCTTTGAAGATGTGTATGAAAGCACTTGAAAGCACTTGAAAGCACCCAGGTTTTCTTGTTTATTTTTCACTGTGGTATTTTCCTCATATTGAAACCATGCGTTTTACCGTGATTTCTTCCACAATGATCACGCATGCTTACCATAGGTTCTCTACACATTTTCCCAACTTGTCTGTTTTGTTACTAATTATCTTTCTTCTTTGCTGAAAGCTCATAAAACTAAGTTGGAATTAAAGTAATAAAAAACTGTACGAATGAGTAGGTATTTCCGAAATCTGTTACAAGACCTACTCAGACAAATGGCTGAAACCCTATTTGATGATTTACAACGTCTTGTTCTCAAAAAAAAAATTGAGAGATTTTGAATTCTAAAAAAAGTTAGCCTTCCAGCGA
The DNA here is from genome assembly GCF_038502225.1 of Cherax quadricarinatus. NCBI lineage: Eukaryota > Metazoa > Arthropoda > Malacostraca > Decapoda > Parastacidae > Cherax > Cherax quadricarinatus. Next base: position 32,726,927 of record NC_091321.1, on the reverse strand, counting down.
ATAATCTTCATAAAACATAGATTTAAATAACATATTCGTGGAAACTGGATTAACTAATTGATAACAGGTACCTTTGTACTACTTGTCTAAGGGCTCAAGTTATCCTTTATAACTGCTAGTAGTACATGGACACGACATGCCATTTATACATTTTGAAGCTGATTCGTCAAGTAAACATTTGGATGAAAACACTAAATGCCCACTAAGTTTTGGATTGAGTTTCGCATCCAATGATAGTACTAGCCATGTTGGGATATCCGATTCATTTTGTAATTTAGAGAAAATACCCAGTGTCTCACAAAATGATTTATGGTGTCTTATTGAAACCTACTGTCCCTAATTGCCCTCTTAGATTCACTAAAGTTATCAGGAAGCTAAGATTGACAAGAATTTTTAAGTTTCTTAGCCTGATTAACGTGATGCAGTTGTCATTTTGAATAAAATTCACTAATAGTAAAGTGGAAGATTTACTAAAAGACTGGCAGAATCTTCTTGAACTGGTTAATCGTACTTTTAGCAGTAAATTAAGAGAAATTCCTAGAGAAAATGAGAATTTAATCTTGCTGAATAGCATCTCTTTATTCATGTGGTTTGATTAGCAAAGTTAGAAATCCTCTAAAGCACATTGTAAGTTCAGTAGGTTCTGAGTCTATGGGTTATCTAAATGGTTAGAGAATTATTATTATTATTATAATCAAGGGGGAAGCGCTAAACCCGGAGGATTATACAGCGCCTGGGGGGGGATGTGGAAGGCATTCAGGCTTAATTCGGGGAACTGGAGCACAGATCCAATTCCCTAAATCAAGAGCCCCTCACCAACATCAAGGAACCTTCCTTGAGGGGAATGGTTAGAGAAAATCTTAGTTCTATTTGTCGGATTATTATAATCAAAAAAGAAGCGCTAAGGCACAAGGACTATACAGCGCTGCAGGGCAGGTAGGAAGCGAGGGCATCAGGTGGCAAAAGGGAGATGGATGAGTAATAGGTTACGGATAACAGCGGGGTAGTGGATGGTGAAAGGGTAAAGGGCAGCAAGAGACTGAACTAGAAAGGGCTGAGGGGAGTGCGAAAAGTATCATCAGAGTTTGTGGAGTAAATCAGTCGTTGTCAAGAAGTCAATAAGAGAGTCAGGATTAAAGGAGGGTCCATCAGCAAGAAGGGAAGGTAAAGAGAGAGTAGTAGAACGAAGACGACGTTGGAGGTAAATTCTGCGTGCTCGTTGATAGAGAGGGCAGTCTAACAGAATGTGGCTAATCGATACTGGAACTTGACACTGCTCACAGAGAGGAACAGGGTGCCTCTCCATGAGATACCCATGAGTAAGACGAGTGTGGCCAATGCGAAGGCGGGAGAGAGTGGTCTCCCAACCTCGGCACTGATGACAAGAAGACGGCCAGTAACCTATGCTCGGTTTAATAGAATGAAGTTTGTTACCGAGCAGAGTTGACCAACGTTGTTGCCAACGGGTGCGAAGGTGGGTAGTTATTGCAGCAAAATAGTCCAGAAATGGAACACCTCGATAGGAAATTGGTAGGTCATGTACTGCTGACCGCGCAGCAGTGTCTGCCTGTTCATTGCCCTGTACGTCGACATGACCAGGGACCGAACAAAAAACAATATCTTTATGTTTGGTAGAGATACAGCGTAGCCAAAGTTGGATACGGAGAACTAGGGGATGAGATGTATCAAATTTTCGTATAGCCTGTAGAGCACTAAGGGAGTCTGAGACTACTACAAATGATGACACAGGCATAGATGCGATACGAATAAGTGCTGCAAGAATGGCATACAGTTCAGCAGTAAAAATGCTAGCTGAAGATAGTAAATGCCCCCGCACGACGCTGTCCGGAAACACTGCTGCGAATCCGACGCCGTCTGAAGACTTAGAGCCATCTGTGTACACAGCGGTGGCATGAGAATGGGAGTGGAAGTGATCAAGAAAAAGAGAGCGGGAAGCCACCGTAGGCAGTTGAGCTTTCGAGCAAGGGAGTGAGAAAGAACAGACCCGAACAGCTGGAACTTCCCAGGGGGGTAGGGAAAAGTGAGATGCTACATGAACATATAAAGGTGGTAACTGAAGGGAAGACAAGAGTGAATGTAGGCGAAGAGAAAAGGGACGGAGCAAACAGGGGCGGCGAACGAATAAAGAATGTCTACTAATATCGGTGACCATTCTATAAATGGAAGGATTGTGTAGATCGTGAGAGCGTACATAGTAGCGAAGGCAATGGGCATCACGGCGATCAGACAAGGATGGAACATTCGCTTCTGCATAGAGGCTCTCAACAGGGGAAGAGCGAAAAGCACCAAGGCACAAACGTAATCCTTGGTGATGGATAGAGTTAAGGCTAGAGAGAGTAGCAGGAGAGGCCGCGGAATAAATCTGGTCACCATAATCGAGTTTCGATAAAACGAGGGCTGAATGTAGGCGAAGCAGAGTTCGACGATCAGCTCCCCAGGAAAGATGAGCAAGGGTTTTAAGAAGGTTCAGCCGACTGCGACAAGTTGCCTTCAGAGAGGTTACGTGAGGTTTCCAGGATAACCGACGGTCAAAGAGAAGGCCTAGAAACCTGACTGTATCACGTTCGGGGATACGGGAGCCATAGAGATACAAAGGATGATCGGAGATAACAGAGCGTCTAGTGAAAGTAATTTGGTGAGTTTTGGTACTTGAAAATTTAAACCCATGCGTGGTGGCCCAAGTGGAAACACGGTCGACCGCATGCTGGAGAGAAACTGCAATAAGATGACAGTCAGCGCCTGCACAAGCAATATCTAAGTCATCAACATAGAGTGATGACCAAATATTGGGTGGAAGAACAGAGGCCAAATCATTTATAGCAAGGAGAAAAAGTGTTGTGCTTAGAACACATCCCTGAGGGACACCTTCAGCTTGGACGAAGTCCGGGGAAAGAACATTATTGACTCGAACACGGAAATGTCTGTCAGTTAAAAAGTTCTTAAGGAAGGATGGTAGATTGCCTCGGAGGCCTAAGGAATGGGCCTGGGCCAAAATATTATACCTCCAAGTTGTGTCATATGCCTTCTCAAGGTCAAAAAATATGGCAATAACTGATTGATTATTCGCAAAGGCATTACGAACATACGTATCCAAGCGTAGTAAGGGGTCTATGGTAGAACGACCCTTACGAAAGCCATATTGACTAGCGGAGAGACTGTTGTGTGTCTCTAAATACCACATTAAACGTCGATTTACGAGACGTTCCATCACTTTGCAAACTGCACTAGTAAGAGCGATGGGGCGATAGTGGGAGGCATCATGTCCTGTAGTACCCGGTTTGCGGAAAGGGAGAACAATGGCAGATTTCCACAGCTGGGGAAGAACTCCTTGTGCCCAAATAAGATTGAAGAGGTGTAAGAGGACTACAAGGGCTGACCGATGTAAATGTTGTAACATACGAATATGAATGTCGTCAGGCCCAGCTGCCGATGATCGGCAAGCTGAGAGCGTTGCCTCCAGTTCTTGAAGTGTAAAAGGCACATTATACTGTTCTTCTCTGACAGAAGAAAAGTCCAAGGGCACTAACTCTCTGGCAGACTTTGAGGAAAGAAACGAGGGGCATAGATGGAGCCCTCGGGAAATACGGACCAGATGTGTGCCAAGTTCAATGGCAACGTCGAGAGGGTTTGCTACATCAACACCAGCAACCCGTTGAACAGGAGCTGGGTCAGGAGAGTATTTACCACTCAATTTCCTCACTTTTTTCCAGACTGCACTCATAGAAGAAGAAGAGGTGATGGTGGAAACATAGTCTCGCCAACAAGTGCGTTTAGCTTCACGGATGACACGGAGAGTGATCGCACGCTTCTGCTTAAAATCAAGAAGTCTCTCAGCGGTTCTATTGTACCGGTACCTGCCCCATGCAGCACGTTTCAAACGTACTGCACGAGCACAAGCGGGAGACCACCAAGGCACGCACTTCTGAGAATGCCTGCCTGAGGTTTGGGGTATAGAATGAGAAGCTGCGGTATAAACTGACGTCGAGAAGATGTGTAGGAGCTCATCAATGGAGGATGAAGAAGGGACCTCACTAAAAGCAGTGAGGTGTGAGTAAAGATCCCAATTTGCCCGATCAAATTGCCAGCGAGGGCTACGGAAAGGTGGTGAATAGGAAGGAGAAGTAAGAATGATCGGAAAATGATCGCTGTCATGTAAGTCTGGTAGAACAGACCAGGTGAAGTCTAGTGCAGTGGAGGAAGAGCAGACTGATAGATCGATGCAAGAGAGAGTATGAGTACGAGGATCAAAATGGGTGGGAGTACCCATATTTAAAACATGGAGGGGGTGAGAGGCGAGAAAAGCCTCCAACTGAATGCCACGTGAGTCACAATGAGACCCCCCCCAGAGGAAATGGTGGGCATTAAAATCACCAAGTAACAGAAGTGGTGGTGGTAAGGATGAAACAAGAAAGGCAAAGTCTGGGATAGAAAATGCTCGAGAAGGAGAGAGATATAAAGAACATATTGTAAACCACTTATTCAAGTGGATACGGGCTGCAGTGTAATGCAGCGAGGTATGGACAAATAGTTGACAGTACGGAATATCATTGCGTAGAAGAAGGGCACTTTCATTAAAGGTCCCATCTGAGAAAGGATCCGAAGAATACAATAAATTATAGCCTGAGATAGGTTGGAAAACAGCCGAGTGTAATTTTGATTCTTGTAAGCAAGCACCAACAGGGGAAAACCTGGAAAGCAACATCTGAATCTCACCCCGATTACCCCTGAGGCCGCGGATATTCCACTGTAAATAGGCCATGATTGGCGATGAAGAAAATATCAGGAATCTGTAGGTAAAGGCACCTACGGACTAGAGGGGTTAGAAAAGTCAACGTGTGGTGGCATTGGAAGATGTTCAAGCAGCGAAGGAACGGAGTGTTGCGAAGAATGGGGTTGTGAAGATGGAGGAGAGGGAAGAGAAGGAACAGGAAGTGAATCAGTGTCCATTGAAGGTTTAGTCTCTGCAATATATTCTGAAATGGCTTCAAGTGTTTCTGAATTCAAAGATGTATGGGAGACCATATTGGAGATAGAAGGAGGAGGGTGAGTAAAGATTGGGACAGTAATGGACTGTACCAAAGTAGAGGGGGAGGGAAGAGTGTAAGGGACTGGAGATGAAGTGTGGGGGGGGACAGAAGAGGCAGAAACCTGGGAGGTGGCAGAAGAGGGAGAAACTTGGGAGGGGACGGGGGTGGAAGGCATAGTACAAGGAGGAGGGTGAATCTCCACACTTGTAATAGAGCCAGAGAGAGGGGAAGAACTAGGTACAGAGACTGGAAAGGTAAAGTGTGGAGGTGGAAGAAGGGAAGGAAGGGGCAAAGAAGATTTGAGCAATGTGGATTTTTTGGACTTCTGAGTAGAGGGCCGATTGGTATTAGGTGTCGTACGAGGTCTTGTCGATACTGGGGCTTGTGAGGAAGGACGCGAAGATGTGAGAACAGACTGAGTTGTAGTCGGGACGTCAGAGCCAAGGACAGCAAAAGGATTAGATGCCGTAATGGCTATGGAAGGGGTAACAACAGAGGAGGCTGCAGAAGATGGGACCCCAGAAGTGGGGGGATGTTTGGAAACACGAGAATAAGAAACACGGGGTAGTCTCCCTTGGAGGCGGAGATGAGTAACTGCCATAGCATAAGGGAGACCTTCTGCCTCTTTGAGGCAACGGATTTCACGTTCATTTAAGTAGACCTGGCAACGGCGGGAGTACGAAGGGTGAGCTTCATTACAATTAAGGCAAGATGGAGGTTGACTGCAAGATGTATTAGAATGGTCGTCGGCACCACAGACTGGGCATTCGGCCATAGATCTGCAATATTTCGCTGGGTGACCAAAACGCCAGCAATTTCTACATTGTTGCGGTTTAGGTATCACCTTTCGAACTTGTAACCGATGTCCCGCGACATATACAGAGGACGGGAGTTCTCGGCTGTCAAAAGTTAAACGAGCCACATTGCAAGGGTAACGTCTCCGCCCCCGGGCAGGAAGGACATAAGTGTCTACTTTGAGGATTGGGAGATCCTGGAGTTCCAGCTGTTCAAAAATGTCATTGCCACATGACTGGAAATTCTGTTGGACTATGGTATGGGGCAGAATGACAGTACCACTACAAGAATTGAGAGAAAGATGTTTTTCAATAGTGATAGGAGTAGTATCGATATTCGAAAGGAGAGAAAGATCATGAGCTTGGGTGGCATTCTGGACAGTGACGATGCACGTACCGCTCTTGAGAGCGTGAAATGAAATATCTCTGCCAACATGACGCAGGAGCGCTTTGCCAATACTATGGTCAGAAAGGTAGGCAGAAGAAGAAGTTGGTCTTAAAGTAAAGAATTTAGTCCATTGTGTGGTCCGAAACTGAGCGTGGAGAGGGAGTGCTTGACGTGTCGGTCTTTTCCGAGTGGAATGGGAAGGTAACGAAGGAGCATCATCAGGAGATTGACGTTGGCGTTTAGGAGTAGGACCGGAGTTGGTCCGGCGTGAAATGGGTGGGCGATTCGAGAATTGCCGTACCGTAGAGGGAGAAGCCGGAAGCATAGTCAAAGGAGAGCGGAGTTCAGACAAATCGAAGGAGTCAGTCGAAGCCCCGGTACCTGAAGCGGGTGAGGAAACAGCACCAGCAAGAGGTACAGGGGCATCAGGAGTGTCCGAAGAGTGGTCTAAATACAAGGCAGGGTCAGAATGGGGTGCGGTATCAAGAAGGGGCCCGGGGGTAGTGGTTTCATGGACTAGGGCTGCCATGGTTAGGTTACTCCTTTGCTTTTTGTTTTTAAGAAAAAAAAAGAAAGAAGAAAAGAAAATAAAAATAAAAAAAGAATAAAAAAAGGGGGGAGCGGGGAGGAATAGTTCCCAGGAGGAATGAAAGGGCTGGAAATCCCCCTCCGCGCCCAAGAGGACCTCCACACCGCTAGTAGCGCAGATGCAGCATGGAACCCGTGCCATACCCTACCCTTCATGCCAGTAAACCAGCAATCCGGGATAGCAACCTCACATCTGCCGAGCTACCTCGGTGGACAAAAGAGAGGGCGGCCGGATATCCGCCACAAAGCATACCTCCTTCGGCCACCACCCCCGGAATCCGAAAGGTGGCTTCCAGAGATACACCCGTCGCCCAAAAAACACCCAAAGCTACTCCGGGATACCGGAGAGGGATCGGGACATCCCCAGGCAATCCAGATTCCACGGCAAACTACGCCACCACCAAGAACCTCAACGGAATGGGATGGACCCCGGTGTCCTTTCCCCTACCGAAGAACTAGCGCGCCTGTGGGAGAAATCCCAAAGGCCAAAAAGAGGGAGGGCAAAAGGGAGGGGTAAGGAGGAGGAGGAGGAATGGAAAAAGGGGAGGATGGGGAGGATGGGATAGGGGAGGGGAGAATGGGGGGTAATTAGGTTCGGTCTGAGGAAGAAGACCGACAGGGCTAATTCCTCAGACCAAGAGCCTCTTCACCACGCCAAGGAGCCCCCCTTGAAGAGGTCTATTTGTCGGAACCATGTATTCCTCTTAAGTTAAAAATAATATCGACCTCACGGATAAACTTGTAGGCTTTAATATGTCTAATGATTCCATATACATTAGCTTCGTTGTTTACTGAAGTACCAGATGATGACGTGATGGACTTCCTTGCATATCTTACAAAATATTATCTTAAAAAATATTATCTTACTTAATCACCAATGAAATTATTGACTTGATTAAATTATGCATTTTAAATTGCAAATTTGTGTTCAGTGACAAATTTTACTTACAGAAATTTGGAATGGCTATGGGTAATCGTTAGTGGCTAATATATTCTACCCACGGCTTATAATGAGAGTCTTTATGATTTTCTACCAAGATTAAACTTTCTGGTTCCTTCCATTAAGTTCACTACAGAAGATGAGGCAAATGGTATAATTTTATTTCTGCATATACATATCCATAGGTGTTAGAACATCTTAAGTTCAATGCTTATCGTAAGCCAACTAACATATGTTTTATATTCATTACTATTTGAATCACTAAACATGTTTTTAAGAGCCCTTATGATTTCTAGGTCTGACTTTTGCAATGGGGAAACTAGAAAAATCTATGAAATTCAGAGCCCAACACTGAGGATAAGCTTGGCAGCTATTCCCCACAGACGAACCGGAAATGTTGCTTACAGTTGTGATTCTCCAGTGAAAAGTTTAGTGTTTTCCAGGTTTTTAATCGAAATCACTTATTTTTTTGACTGTCAAAGGAAGATGCACATATCAGAAAACATGTTAACCATGGAGATTCAAAGGAGACTGATCAGGGATTCTGCCCCAGGGATCCACAGCTGCTGACCTGTGATTCTACCTCGGGGCTCCAGTCCTGTGTCGGAGACTGACGCTGAAAAGCGTTAACCTTAATGAAAATTCTTTTCTTATATAAAGCATGGCAAAGAAGCGTCCAGTGGTTAACACAATACTCAAGACACAATACTTAAACCTCGTAATAGTACTTGGTATGGGAATGCTGACTGGTTGTAGACGACAAAGACAAAAAGATAACAATAATTGAAAATTTTATTCTGAGAAAATTTTGCATATACAGTAAGCATTTTTTTTCCTTGAAAAAGTCTGTTGTACAGGTGAAACTTTGAATTAAATCTCCTATTACTGCTTTTGTGTCTTCACCATTTAGGAAACCTCACGGACTGTCACAGTGGCCTTGAATCATTGGAGTATTTTGAGAAGACGTCCATCTTTCCCAGAGTTCTTGTGTCGTTGCAGTCGTTGTGAGAGAGTCACACACAAATGCTGACTGCCAACACTTCCCTGTGGATGTATTTTAAGACGGACGTGATACTCTCAGCTTTTCAAGCTATGCAATTGAGTGCTATTTGTGGGGAGTTTGTTTGGATAGAGAACATGCTTGTTGAAAGAACAAATAGAAATTTGTAATTGCCTATTTGTAGTCACAACAGTAGAGCAACAGGTACGCTCAAAGTGTACCAGACTTTTTTTTAATTAGGTATTTCGATGGGGGACCTTCAACTTGTTGACAAAGTTCTTCTTCTCTTTTTATCCTACATCTTTTCGTTTAAGTTTCCATCATAACACAAGGTCTCAACTGATCGGCTCAAAACTTTCAACACTTCGGTATGATAACAAGAGCATGATTCTAGGAACAACTGGCAGGTGCACATGCCTTATGACCTACACTTGTAGGACCCATTCCCTTTATTGTGGAATGACACGGATAACTACCAAAACCCTCTGCAGCATAGCTTTAAATTTGAAGAAAAGGTGTCAGCTACTTGGAAAGCGAGACTAAAGCACGTAGGGACATATATGCTAATTTTTTGTGTAAAGAGTAAAATTGTAATTCCCATTTGATCTCATTAAAGATATTTGGGATTGCCTCTTCTGAATGGCTTCAATATTTAATGGCTGATGCGTCTTATCACTAGGATAATACCTTCTTCTTCTTATGACCAGAGCTTTGGTAAGATGGGTAAGGAAGAAGCATGGGTAAGGAAGAAGCATGGGTAAGGAAGAAGGATGGGTAAGGATAGAAATATTGGAAAAGAGTGGGAGGGGGGAGAGAGGTAGGATATAAAAGGTAAGTGGCCCAACCACTTTGGTGTAATTTAAAAGGTGTATTGAAATAATAAGATATTCTTGAAGGGGTATAATACTAACCCATCAGAGTCACATAGATATAACAGATATATAAGTACATGACTCTGAATTGGTAGTAAATATACAAGTTGCAATTGCCTTTTTTTTTTTTTTGCGATTGCACAACGGATATTTAAGCGACAATGAAGGCAGGGAGGATAATACTCATTAAGTTCAATTTCTGCGCGGGAAAATTTGTTAATGCACTATTTTTTTATAAAACTTGGGATCATTGGAATCATTGCGATAACTGAAGAATACCTCTTCGGATCGGCTTCAAATTTTCAGCCCTGCTGTTTTCCAGAAAACACTTTTCGAGTTATCATTTGGATGCGTAACTGCCAATTAGCCAGTTTTATTAAATAAAAAGGGAAATTCACTATCATTAACTAAATAACACCTCGTCATACGGGTTTAAGTCAGGTTGACACAATAAGTTTAGACAGTTTAGGGGTAAATTTGAAAAAATAGAAGTTTCTATTAAATCCTGGAATCGTTGGATTCAGAGCAATTACTGAAGAATGTCGTTTCTGATAGGCTTCAAACTTTAAATGCTGATTGGCTTTGTTAAAAGGTATCTTGGCTTTCACTATGAGCTATGTAAACTTTGTATTGCCAATTTTATTAAATAACTAAAGAATTTATAACTAGAGAATTTTTCTTCTTGTTGGTTTCAAACACTTAATCTCTGACGTATCTTATTTCAATGAACTTTTATTGAATTTAGGCTTATTACATGCCAATTTTCCAATATAATTTTTTTTTATCAAGCTAGACTTTTTAAAAAGAAAAAGAACATTTTTATCTTAGATTATTATTATTATTATAAACCCGTAGGATTATACAACACCTGGTGGGGGGGGGGGATGTGGAAGGCATTCAGGCTTAATTCGGGGAACTGGAGCACAGATCCAATTCCCTAAATCAAGAGCCCCTCACCAACATCAAGGAACCTTCCCTGAGGGGATTTTTATCTTAGAGGATTGAGAAAAAAAAAACCAGAAATGCAAAGTGGAGTAAATTGTTTTATATTTTTTTACAAGTTTAGTGAACCTTTAAATACTGGAAGACTTACTGCCTCTTCTGGTACATTATTTTAGTCTAGTTTCTTCCAAGGTTATCGTTTATAACTTCAGAAAGCCTTATCCCATTATCTTCATATTTTCAATATTGGTCAACTGTTATGTAGGGAAAGTTTGTAGAAGTGCCAAGTGCCTGAGCCTCTGTTCAACTTTATTTAGACTATTCCTAAGTTAGCTCCACAAGAAATCTTTAAAAACCCATTTCTGATGGTCTTCAGAAATTCATCACTTGTGTTCTCTACTGAGGAGTAGTAGTATGTAGGTGCCATTTTGCCACTTTTAATCTCGAAAAAGAATAGGATTGCATAACTGCATTATTTTTCCTTAATGCTGGTAACTGCCTCTTGTTATAAAGAACCGGACTTATACTTCCGTTCGTTGGATGGAATGTTAATGTCAATTTCCCACAGATTCTGTATCACCCCTAATGATTTAGCTATTTTCCATGATTAGGATCAGTCGATTCTCAACAATATCAATAATATCAATATTTCATAGCTGATTCATCAAATGAAATGTAACATCTCTGGGGTTTAACTCGTGAAGATACAAGTCTCACTGGATGCTGTAAACTAACTGGTGTTCTTCCAGTCAACTTAAACTTTTAGTGTTGATGTGATTCACTCAAAGATTAAGATGTTTATTTTGACATAGTACATGGTTGTACAAAGGAATATAATAGGTGTACATACCAAAAGCCCCTTTGTATGCAGAGCATTTCGGGCAAAACTTAAATATTAACTTAAAATTAGGAAGGCAATAAATCTCTTTATTAGGCAGGAACGACAATTGTCGTTCTTGAAAGCATGATATTCAGTGCATTCCTCCTACACCCACTGAGCATCTGGGTTCCCATTCTCTATTTCTGACCAATCACAAGCCTTCCCTGAGTCTCTCCAGCTAAGTGGTGATGGCTTCTGCTCGCTTTCCATTGGTTGAGGGACCAAAATGTAAACACTTCTAGCTTGGCGTCGCCGAGAGACGTTTTTTTCATCGAGTGACACTCATATACCCTTGGATTTTACCCTCTACAATGTCGGTAAGTACTCATTTGTGTTTCTAGTGTGTAAATGAATAGTTTAGGCATATTTTGATATATATATGAAGTCTGTGTGAAGCATAATGTGAGTGCACCATGCAAAGGAAAAAAGTGCAACAAAAAAAGACCGATAAATATCGTTCTTGCCTATTTGGGCCCAATTTTAATTTTCAGTAAATAAATATTTATAAAAAAAATTTTAATGCATATATCAATTCTGTAGTAGTCTGGGTGTGTACAGAACGTTTTTATTGTCCTTCTAGATCAATCAGAAATAGTTTTATGGTGAGTCCTCCAAAGACAAGTCCAAATATCTCTGCATTTTGGAGGAAAGTGACTCAGATCCAGAGCCAGATCACCTGGAATTGCTTGACAGTAGTGATGAGTACTTGCCACAGGATGCAGAGGTGTCAAGTGATAATGAGGAGGAAGATAGACCATCCAAAAAGCCAAAATTCTCACAGGCCAGTGCCAGGCAAGCTACTTAGATGCAAATTGTGCAGCAAACACAAACATCATGTCACATCCTCATTTTCCTTTGCCATATGCAAAGTAAATATATACATCAAGAAGGATAGAAATTGTACAAATTAGTGATCTAGAATGATTCTTTCTTAGGAAACTCAGGAATGTGGGAATTGAAAGTTATATCCCTTTACAATGTGCCTATGTTGCTACTTGATTCATTTTTGTATTTTTTTAATACTTACAAAATGTTTGAAAACAAGTTTATGTCTTTGATATTGTCTTTTTGTATAATAAAATTAAAAAATAGTTATTTGGTGTTTTATTAACAATTGCAACTTTGCAACATTTAAAAATATTCACCCTTAGATAGGCAAGACCTACTTTTGTCGGTCTTCTCATTTTGGCAATTGATTGAAAACAAACTTTCACATATTCCTTTGTATGGGCTCATTTACTTTATATTGAGACACACTATCTACTCATAGGGAAAAAACATTTCAAAATTCGCAATTTTCGTTTTTGCCTACCAAAGATAATAGTTCATCTGGTCATTAAATGAGTTACAGTAAGCATATGAAAAATCAATATTCAAAGGAAGCTTCACCTTGATTTTAGTTTAATAAAGTTTTGTTGATTGGAGGGATTTTGGCTTGACATCCCAATTTCCCTTTTTCATGGAAGAATCTGAGAAAATTGTATTACTAATTTTCATGTGATAAATTCAGAGTGCTTCATCCTACTGATAAAGCATATTGTGAACAGTTTTGAACTTATTGTGCTGATGTATTTTAGGATATTGGTCTAAGATAATACTAGACTGCGTCAGTTTGGCTTCTAAGCTGTTGTTTCCTAATAGAAAATTTTAATTAGTTTTGGGCTCTGTGTGTCCTAATTTGCCATTTTAATTGAAGAAATTGAGTATTTATATCTCCTGATTGGCTTCAATTTTTCAGAACTTATATTTAACTACATTAGAAATTTATGTCACACTTTGCACTATTCCTTTCCCGTGCAATGGTGTTCATGGTGCTGGAGTTATAGAATACGGGGATACCTTCATCCGTTCGCTCAACGACCGATATACTTTTAGCTAATACAACACTCGCCAGGTTGTATTCATCATGTAAAAACTCGTCCCTCTCCCTCATTAAATTGAAGAGATGAGATAACCTTATACAAATTTATAATATGCGAATTTTATATGTATATATATTTTTTTTTTCACACAAACCTTTTATTATCCTGCAAAAATCAACAAAATATAAATAGCTTAATTAATCCAATATATCGAAGGATTTTCCCAGGCATATTTACTGGCATTTGTATAAAAATACTAATACTACGACTACTACTACCTTTATTACTACTACTGCTATTACTACTACTACTACTACTGTTACTGTTCCTACTACTACTACAGTGCTGTATAGTAATTGTGGCTTAGCGCTTCTTTTTGATTATAATAATAATACTACTACTACTACTACTGTTACTACTACTATTACGAATAATTACAATAATAAACAATAATAATCAAGTCACGAGTTGATCACTCGTGACTTGACATGTTCCTTTCTTCTCCCCTTACCTCCTCTTCTCTTTTTTCCACATTCCTTTGTTTTCCTTTCTTCTGCCTAATGTGTTCAGTCCTTCAGTTTCCTCCCCCCTCCCCCATCCTGTGTTTTTGGTCCTACCCCTTAGCTCTCCCGCAGTGCTTCTTGTCCTTAAACTTACCCCACTGCTACTACGACTATCACCCCTTTACTACTTTTAGTGATTCCGCCTTTTCTGCTACTACTATTACTACTCCTATCCCCCCCCCCTTTCTTTCTCTTACGGCACAAACTACTCCCCTACTTTCTACTACCACAACTAATTCTACTACTACTTCTTCCACTAAAACAATTACCACTTTCACTACCACTTTATCCTCTTCTCTTTCTCCAGTCTCTGTCCTCCTCGCGTGTATAAACTGGCTCACTTACTCTCTTCTGTCAGTGTGACTTGTGAATCGTCTAAGACGGACCAAAACGTCGTCATAAGCTTTTCTCTCTCATATTACCTGGAATTTACCTGGAGAGGGTTTCAGGGGTCAGCGCCCCCGCGGCCCGGTCTGAGACCAGGCCTCTTATTATCTCGCGGGTTGTGTATAATAATATAATTAAAATAATTATTT